>NC_088857.1:49514133-49823171 GCF_963853765.1 Magallana gigas | reverse complement strand
TATACACGTAACTATACAAACGAACGGGTGACTGCGACAAGGTTTAAAAACTGACCACCCGTTTATGAGTGTTTGAGCCTAAGAATAAATAGATGTAAAAAAAAATCAATAGTTACATCTTTCAAACAACGCTTATACATTGTTCTAACATATGTATTTTATTTAGAAATTGTGTAATATGTGATATTTAGAATTTAATATTCTACGTTTAATAAAGCAGTCAACGACCGACCCCCCCCCCCCCCCTCCCAATTCATAAAATCATTTAGTTTTTTTGGCCCGATTTTACTTGATCTTTGATCTTGGGCCTTTTATTTTAACTAATTACCATTCTAGATAACTACTAATTACCAGACCAATTCGTTCATTAATAACAGAGTTATGAAGTTTTTGGCATTTGAGTTTCAATTGTCGTGTTTGACATGTACTATAAAAAAATTCTAACTTCCAAGCCCTTCACTCAATCCTAATTAAAATTTGTGAAAATGAACCTTGGACCCCATTCTTATTGTCTGTGAAATATGCAGCGGATTGAACAATTAAAACAAAATTCCTGAAATTAAACGGTGCTTATTGCCTATACCTGGAAATTAAATTTACACAGTACACGCACCGACTCCCCCCCCCCCCCCCGCCCCTTCCTATTCACAAAATCATTTAGTTTTCCTGGCCTGATTTTACTGGATCTGTCATCTTGAACCTTTATTTTCAACCTAGTTCAAGTCTAGATTACTGTACTAATGACCAGACCTATTCGTTCATTTTTAAGAGAGATATGAATTTTGGGCATTTGAGTTTCGATTGGCGTGCTTGACATGTACTGTAGAAAAAATTCTAACTCCCGAGCCCCTTACTCAATCCTAATGAAATTTTGTGTAAATGTACCTCGGACCCCATTCTTATTGTCTGTGAAATATGCAGCGGATTGAACAATTAAGAAGAAATTTCTGAGATCAAACGTCGAGTATAGCCTGTACGGGGACTTAAAAGTTACACAGTACAAGGGATGTAAGCAGCCGCGTAATATTTCTGTTGCATGTATATTTCTTGTTTTCCGTTTAGTCTGTATCTACGATAGCGTGTGAACTACTTATGAATGTTAGAACTGTGGAAATTACTGTCATCAAATTTTTACCGAATAAATTTACGTGTTACTGATTTCGTTATTTCTACATTTATAAAGATTTTATCAATCCTGCTGAAATAGAACAGTCAAACATAATAGTAAACGACATGAAAAAACATTCTCAACACTGAAATACATGGGTAAAATGCATCAGTCATTGTTTTAGGACTTCCCCTAATTGTTGTTAACCGAATCCGAGATCCACACCTCAAAATTCTATTTTCGATTTATTTAAGACGAAAATCAAGCTCGGGTCTTTTCACCCCCCCCCCCCCGGCCCTCCAGACACAAACACGCATCAATATTTCAAATGACCTCGCACTGTTACCAAACCTGAATAGTCAGACATCTTACACGTTGTTTTTCATCTCATACAAAAACTCAGCTCCTCTCCCGGGCGGAAACTTCCAAAATTCAAAGAAAAATTCGGGAATTATTTCGCATCAGCCATGTTTTCAGACACCTGCAAAGGCTGTGTGTTCTAATCTCGCCGGAGCCAAGATTTGTTCTTTCTCTCTATTTCTTATTTCTTTCTCTCCTTTTTGTCTAATTTTCTAACTAAATTATATATATATATATATATATATATATATATATATATATATATATATATATATATATATATATATATATATATATATATATATATATATATATATTCAACATAAAAGGGTGTTTGACTGTAGTACAAGTTGAAAAACCACTCTTTAATTAAGATTTAGACAAAAACAGTGTTTTATTATTAGGGTCTTCCGTCTTCAGCGGATGGAAGACCTCCTCGTTGCTCGCAACGAGATCGTGTCTAGTTATTATTATTAAGGTCTTCCGTTTTCAACGGAAGACCTTATTGTTATTGCTTTGTTTCTTTTCCCCTATTATTATTATTTTTTTTTTCTTTGACGTTTTCTCAAAAATGCTTTAGCCGATTTTCATGAAACTTTCAGATCTTACTGAGCACAAAATTTGTAAGAAATTTATCAATCATATTTTTGGTCGTCCCTTCCGGTACCGAGATATTAAAGATTTTATGTTTTTGCTTGTTCACAGGTTTTCTCAAAAAGTATCAAAGATAAACCTTTCAAATTTTCGGTGGTGGTAGAGAGTCTTTAGCCGCAGTGTCTCCCGCTTATCCGAACGTCCGCAGTCACTTCCAGTCATCACCGGAAGGAAATGAAAAACCATAATTTTTAAAAAAAAATTTCAATTTCTTTTATTTTTTCATTCGATAGAGACGCTATCAAAACTTCTGAATATGAAATTCGTTTTAAAATCGATCAACGCATTCTTGAGATTTTTGACTCCAAAGTTCTGAAGCGAGGGTCCGCGTAGCTCAGTCGTTAGAGTGGTGGACTTGTGCCCAGGCGACCCAGGTTCAGTCCCTGAGTGCCGAATCTTTTTTCTCTCTTATTTGTTTTTAGATTAATGGTTTTATCTTTAAAATGATGGATTTGAATGTGTTCCGTTTTATTTTTGTCCTTAATAAAAAAAAATAGCGGCTTTTTTCAGTACAAATATAGAGCTCTTTTCTGTCAGCAGCTCTCTAAATTCCGACGCTCTTTGCATCGCCGACATCAAAGACATGCCGCCGAAGTGCCCATGCAGTTCGACCGCATTAGTTTGCTGGGTCGTTTTGCCGGCATCAAAGAAATGCCGCCACCTCAATGACTGTATGCACACTGTCACAACATTTAGCAATGCACCAAGTTATTGTACTCGGCTTAAAAAGGAGGACTGCTTATATATAGATACACACATGCATGTATACATGCGTTTATTGACCTAAGTTGCTTATATATTGATTTCCTGAACATTATAAAACACTATGTAATATCTCTCTCTCTCTCTCTCTCTCTCTCTCTCTCTCTCTCTCTCTCTCTCTAAAGTACAAATGTTTTAGCATTTGAATAAGAACTAGTACAGATAACATGGAGTAAAGTGGATAGAAGCTAAATGTACATTGGCGTCCAAAATTATACATATTTTTTTATCAAGTTACGGGATAATGTCTATAGATTCAAATAATTTTAAATGCATTGTTTAATGATTGTCTTCTTACTGATTGGAAGTCAACGCTAAAAAGTCATTTTTATTAAAGATGGTGTAGTTTTTCCTTTTTTTGTGCATGTCTATATACTGATACAAATCTGTTGCCTGTCGGAATTAAGAAAAGCCTCCGAAGTTTATACACGTAACTATACAAACGAACGGGTGACTGCGACAAGGTTTAAAAACTGACTACCCGTTTATGAGTGTTTGAGCCTAAGAATACAAAGATGTAAAAAAAAAAAATCAATGGTTACATCTTTCAAACAACGCTTATACATTGTTCTAACATATGTATTTTATTTAGAAATATTGTGTAATATGTGATATTTAGAATTTAATATTCTACGTTTAATATAGAAGTCACCGACTGACCCCCCCCCCCCCTCCCAATCATAAAATCATTTAGTTTTTCTGGCCCGATTTTACTTGGTCTTTGATCTTGGGTCTTTCATTTCAACTAATTACCATTCTAGATTACTGTACTAATTACCAGACCAATTCGTTCATTAATAACAGAGTTATGAAGTTTTTGGCATTTGAGTTTCAATTGTCGTGTTTGACATGTACTATAAAAAAAAAATCTAACTCCCAAGCCCTTCACTCAATCCTAAAAAAAATTCGTGAAAATGAACCTCGGCCCCATTCTAATTGTCTGTGAAATATGCAGCGGATTGATCAATTAAGACGAAATTCCTAAGATTAAACGGCGCTTGTTGCCTATACGGGGAATTAAATATACACAGTACACCCACCGACCCCCCCCCCCTTTCCTTTTCACAAAATCATTTAGTTTTTCTGCCCTGATTTTACTGGATCTGTCGTCTTGAACCTTTATTTTTAACCTAGTTCAAGTCTAGACTACTGTACTAATGACTAGACCTATTCGTCCATTTTTAAGAAAGATATGAATTTTTGGGCATTCGAGTTTCGATTGGCGTGCTTGACATGTACTGTAGAAAAAAATTCTAACTCCCGAGCCCCTTACTCAATCCTAATGACATTTTGTGTAAATGTACCTCGGACCCCATTCGTATTGTCTGCCAAATATGCAGCGGATTGAACAATTAAGAAGAAATTCCTGAGATCAAACGGCGAGTATAGCCTGTACAGGGACTTAAAATTTACAGAGTACAAAGGATGTAAGCAGCCGCGTAATATTTCTGTTGCATGTATATTTCTTGTTTTCCGTTTAGTCTGTATCTACGATAGCGTGTGAACTACTTATGAATGTTAGAACTGTGGAAATTACTGTCATCAATTTTTTACCGAATAAATTTACGTGTTACTGATTTCGTTATTTCTACATTTATAAAGATTTTATCAATCCTGCTGAAATAAAACAGTCAAACATAATAGTAAACGACACGAACAAATATTCTCAACACTGAAATACATGGGTAAAATGCATTAGTCATTGTTTTAGGACTTCCCCTAATTGTTGTTAACCGAATCCGAGATCCACACCTCAAAATTCTATTTTCGATTTATTTAAGACGAAAATCAAGCTCGGGTCTTTTCACCCCCCTCCAGACACAAACACGCATCAATATTTCAAATGACCTCGAACTGTTACCAAACCTGAATAGGCAGACATCTTACACGTTGTTTTTCATCTCATAGAAAAACTCAGCTCCTCTCCCGGGCGGAAACGCCCCAAATTCAAAGACAAATTCGGGAATTATTTCGCGTCAGCCATGTTTTTTAGACACCTGCATAGGCTGTGTTTTCTAATCTCGCCGGAGGCAAGATTTGTTCTTTCTCTCTATTTCTTTCTCTCCTTTTTATTTAATTTTCTAACTAAAATATTCAACATAAAAGGGTTGTTAGACTGTAGTACAAGTTGAAAACCACTATTCAATTAAGATTTAGACAAAATCAGTCTTTTATTATTAGGGTCTTCCTTCTTCAGCGGAAGACCCTTCAATTCTTGTTGTTATTAGGGTCTTCCGTTTACAAAGGCAGACCCTCTTTTTTTTCTTCGGTTTTTTTTTATTACAGGTCATTAGACCTGTTATTAGGTCAAAAGACCTCTTATTTAATATGAAATAAAATGGGGCTGGTCCTTTAAATAAGGGATCCAGCGGGGTGTAAAATCCTTCATCCATCGCTCTTTTAGATCACATCTGCATTTCCTGATATGTTTCGTTGATGAAGATAAAAGGCAAGGTCATTTCCTCTTCTAAAAATCCGACGGAAGACCTCCTCGTTGCTCGCAACGAGATCATGTCTAGTTATTATTTTTTTTTTTTCTGTCACGTTTACTCAAAAACGCTTCAGCCGATTTTCATGAAACTTTCAGATCTTACTCATGACAAAATTTGTAAGAAAATTACACGAGATTTTTTTAGTCGTAACTTCCGGTACCGAGATATTAAAATTTTTATGTTTTTGCTTGTTCACGATTTTTCTCAAAAAGTATTCATGATAGGACTTTGAAATTTTCAGAGAAGGTAGAGAGTAAACGGCCGCAGTGCCCTTCGCATATCCGAACGTCCGCCGTCACTTCCGGTTGTCACCGGAAGGAAATGAAAAACCTTAATTTTTTAATTTTTTGGATTTGAATTTTTTCTATTTTTTCATTCGATAGAGACTCTCTCAAAACTTCTGAATATGAAATTCGTTTTAAAATCGATCCACGCATTCTTGAGATTTTGGACTCCAAAGTTCTGAAGCGAGGGTCCGCGTAGCTCAGTCGTTAGAGTGGTGGACTTGTGCCAAGGCGACCCGGGTTCAGTCCCTGAGTGCCGAATCTTTTTTCTCTCTTATTTGAGTTTTGATTAATGGTTTTATCTTTAAAATGATGAATTTGAATGTTTTCCGTTTTATTTTTGTCATAAATAAAAAAAAAATAGCGGCATTGTTATCAGGACAAATATCTAGCTCTTTTCTGTCAGCAGCTCTCTAAATTCCGACGCTCTTTGCATCGCCGACATCAAAGACATGCCGCCGAAGTGCCCATGCAGTTAGACCGCATTAGAGTTCGCTGGGTCGCTTTGCCGGCATCAAAGAAATGCCGCCATCTCAATGACTGTATGCTCACAACATTTAGCAATGCACCCACGTTATTCTACTCGGCTTAAAAAGGAGGACTGCTTAGTATTTAATCCCATATATAGATACACACATGCATGTATACATGCGTTTATTGACCTAGGTTGCTTATATATTGATTTCCTGAACATTATAAAACACCGTAATCTCTCTCTCTCTCTCTCTCTCTCTCTCTCTCTCTCTCTCTCTCTCTCTCTCTCTCTCTCTCTCTCTCTCTAAAGTACAAATGTTTTAGCATTTGAATAAGAACTAGTACAGGTAACACGGAGTAAAGTGGATAGAAGCTAAATGTACATTGGCGTCCAAAAAAATGACATATTTTATATCAAGTTACTGGATAATGTCTATGGATTCAAATAATTTTGAATGCATTGTTTAATGATTGTCTTCTTACTGATTGGAAGTCAACGCTAAAAAGTCATTGTTATGAAAGATGGTATACTTTTTTTCTTATTTTTGTGCATGTCTATATACTGATACAAATCTGTTGCCTGTCGGGATTAAGAAAAACCTCCGAAGTTTATACACGTAATACATGGGTAAAATGCATCAGTCATTGTTTTAGGACTTTCCCTAATTGTTGTTAACCGAATCCGAGATCCACACCTCAAAATTTTATTGTCGAATTTATTTAAGACGAAAATCAAGCTCGGGTCTTTTCACCCCCCTCCAGACATAAACACGCATTTATATTTTAAATGACCTCGCACTGTTACCAAACCTGAATAGTCAGACATCTTACACGTTGTTTTTCATCTTATACAAAAATTCAGCCCCTCTCCCGGGCGGAAACGTCCCAAATTCAAAGACAAATACGGGAATTATTTTGCGTGAGACACCTGCAAAGGCTGTGTGTTCTAATCTCCCCGGAGCCAAGATTTGTTCTTTCTCTCTATTTCTTTCTCTCCTTTATATTTAATTTTCTAACTAAAATATTCAACATAAAAGGGTTGTTGGACTGTAGTACAAGTTGAAAAACACTCTTCAATTAAGATTTAGACAAAAACAGTCTTTTATTATTAGGGTCTTCCGTCTTAAGCGGACGACCTTTCTATTCTTATTGTTATTAGGGTCTTCCGTTTACAAAGGCAGACCCTCTTTTTTTTCTTCGGTTTCTTTTTATTACAGGTCATTAGACCTGTTATTAGGTCAAAAGACCTAATTTGATATGAAATAAAATGGGGCTGGTCCTTTAAATTAGGGATCCAACGGGGTGTATAATCTTTCATCCATCGCTCGTTTAGATCACATCTGCATTTCCTGATATGTTTCGTTGATGAAGATAAAAGGCAAGGTAATTTCCTCTTCTAAAAATCGGACGGAAGACCTCCTCGTTGCTCGCAACGAGATCGTGTCTAGTTTTTATTGTTTTTTTTTCTGTCACGTTTTCTCAAAAATGCTTCAGCCATTTTTCATGAAATTTTCAGATCTTATTCATGACAAAATTTGTAAGAAAAGTACACGGGCTTTTTTTGATCGTCACTTCCGGTACCGAGATATTAAAGATTTTACGTTTTTGCTTGTTCACGATTTTTCTCAAAAAGTATTTACGATAGAACCTTCAAATTTTCAGAGAAGGTAGAGAGTGAACGGCCGCAGTGCCCTTCGCATATCCGAACGTCTGCCGTCACTTCCGGTCGTCACCGGAAGGAAATGAAAAACCTTAATTTTTCAAATTTTTAGATTTGAATTTCATTTATGTTTTATTCGATAGAGACGCTTAAAACACTTCAGAATATGAAATTCGTGTTAAAATCGATCCAGGCATTCCCGAAATTTTGAGTTCAAAAATTCTGAAGCGAGAGTCCGCGTAGCTCAGTCGTTAGAGTGTTGGACTTGTGCCCAGGCGACCCGGGTTCCATCCCGGAGTGCCGATTATTTGTTCTTCCCTAATTTTGTTTTGTTTAAGGATTTTACCTTTAAAATGATGGTTTTTATTGTTTTCCGTTTTATTTTTATCATAAATAAAAATAATAACAGCTTTCTTAGTACAAATATAGAGCTCGTTTTTGTCAGCAGTTCGCATCGCCGCCATCAAAGACATGCCGCCGAAGCGCCCCTGCAGTACGACCGCATTAGAGTTCACTGGGTCGCTTTGCCGGCATCAAAGAAATGCCGCCATCTCAATGACTGTATGCACACAAAATTTAGCAATGCACCAACGTTATTCTACATGGCTTTAAAAGGAGGACTGATTAGTATTTGTTCACATATATAGATACACGCTTGCATGTATGCATGCGTTTATTGACATACGTTGCTGATATACTGATTCCCTAAACACTATAAAAAACTAGAAAATCTCTCTCTCTCTCTCTCTCTCTCTCTCTCTCTCTCTCTCTCTCTCTCTCTCTCTCTCTCTCTCTCTCTCTCTCTCTCTCTCTCTCTCTCTCTAAAGTACATAAGAACTAAGTACAGGTAACATGCAGTAAATTGGATAGAGGCTAAATGTACATTGGCGTCAAAAAATTATACATGTATTTATTTCAAGTTATGGGATAATGTCTATGGATTCAAATAATTTGAAATTCATTGTTTAATGATTGTCTTCTTACTGATTGGAAATCAACGCTAAAAAGTCATTTTTATTAATGATGGTGTACTTTTTCCTTTTTTGTGCATGTCTATATACTGATACAAATCTGTCGCCTGTCTGGGATTAAGAAAAACCTCCGAAGTTTATACTCGTAACTATACAAACGAACGGGTGACTGCGACAAGATATGAAAACTGACCACCCGTTTATGAGTGTTTGAGCCTAAAAATAAACAGATGTAAAAAAAAAAAAATCAATAGTTACATCTTTCAAACAACGCTTATACATTGTTTTTAACATATGTATTTTATTTAATACCACATATTGCAATATGTGATATTTAGAATTTAATTTTCTACGTTTAATATAGAAGTCACCGACCGACCCCCTCCCCCCTCCAAATTCATAAAATCATTTAGTTTTTAGGGCCCGAATTTACTTGATCTTTGATCTTCGACCTTTAATTTCAACTAATTACCATTCTAGATTACTGTATTAATTACCAGACCAATTCGTTCATTATTAACAGAGTTATGAAGCTTTTGGCATTTGAGTTTTAGTTGTGTTTGACATGTACTGTAAAAAAAAATTCTGACTCCTAAGCCCTTCACTCAATCCTAATGAAAATTCGTGAAAATGAACCTCTGACCCCATTGTTATTGTCTGTCAAATATGCAGCGGATTGAACAATTAAGACGAAATTCCTGAGATTAAACGGCACTTGTTGCCTATACGTGGAAATTAAATTTACACACTGTACACGCACCGACCCCCCCCCCCCTTCCTATTCACAAAATCATTTAGTTTTTCTGGCCTTATTTTACTGGATCTTTCATCTTGAGCCTTTATTTTCAACCTAATTCAATTCTAGATTACTGTACTAATGACCAGACATATTCGTTCATTTTTAAGAGAGTTATAAATTTTTGGGCATTTGAGTTTCGATTGGCGTGCTTGACATGACTGTAGAAAAAAACCTTGGACCCCATTATTATTGTCTGCCAAATATGCAGCGGATTGAACAATTAAGAAGAAATTCCTGAGATCAAACGGCGAGTATAGCCTGTACGGAGACTTAAAATTTACACAGTACAAGGGATGTAAGCAGCCGCGTTATATTTCTGTTGCATGTATATTTCTTGTTTTCTATTTTGTCTGTATCTACGATAGCGTGTGAACTACTTATGAATGTTCGAACTGTTGAAATTACTGTCATCAAATTTTTACCGAAAAAATTTACGTGTTACTGATTTCGTTATTTCTACATTTATAAATATTTTATCAATCAAATCAAACAGTCAAACATAATAGAAAACGACACGAACAAAAATCTCAACACTGAAATACATGGGTAAAATGCATCAGTCATTGTTTTAGGACTTCCCCTAATTGTTGTTAACCGAATCCGATATCCACACCTCAAAATTCTATTTTCGATTTATTTAAGACGAAAATCAAGCTCGGGTCTTTTCAACCCCCTTCCAGACACAAACACGCATCAATATTTCAAATGACCTCGCACTGTTACCAAACCTGACTAGTCAGATATCTTACACGTTGTTTTTCATCTCATACAAAAACTCAGCTCCTCTCCCGGGCGGAAACTCCCAAAATTCAAAGACAAATTCGGGAATTATTTCGCGTCAGCCATGTTTTGAGACACCTGCAAAGACTGTGTGTTCTAATCTCGCCGGAGCCAAGATTTGTTCTTTCTCTCTATTTCTTTCTCTCCTTTTTGTCTAATTTTCTAACTAAAATATTCAACATAAAAGGGTGTTTGATTGTAGTACAAGTTGAAAAACACTCTTTAATTAAGATTTAGACAAAAACAGTGTTTTATTATTAGGGTCTTCCGTCTTCAGCGGACGGAAGACCTCCTCGTTGCTCGCAACGAGATCGTGTCTAGTTATTATTCTTTTTTTTTTTCTCCCACGTTTTCTCAAAAACGCTTCAGTCGATTTTGATAAAACTTTCAGATCTTGTTTATGACAACATGTGTAAGAAAAGTACGTGGGATTTTTTTGGTCGTCACTTCCGGTCCCGAGATATTAAAGATTTTATGTTTTTGCTTGTTCACAAGTTTTCTCCAAAATTTTTTAAGATAGAACTTTCAAATTTTCAGAGATCGTAGAAAGTGAACGGCCGCAGTGTACTACGCATATCCGAACGTCTGCCGTCACTTCCGGTCGTCAGCGGAAGGAAATGAAAAACCTTAATTTTTCAATTTTTTGAACTTGAATTTTTTTTATGTTACTATTCGATAGAGACACTCTAAAAACCTCTGAATATGAAGTCTGTTTTAAAATCGATCCATGCATTCTCGAGATTTTGGGCTCCAAAGTTCTGAAGCGAGAGTCCGCGTAGCTCAGTCGTTAGAGTGGTGGACTTGTGTCCAGGCGACCCGGGTTCAGTCCCCGAGTGCCGATTATTTGTTCTTGCTTAACTGTGTTTTGTTTAACGATTTTATCTTTATAATGATGGATTTGAATGTTTTCCGTTTTCTTTTTGTCATAAATAAAAATAATAGCGGCTTTTTTTCAGTACAAATATAGAGCTCTTTTCTGTCAACTGCTCGCTAAATTCGGACGATTGTCGCATTGCCGGCATCAAAGACATGCCGCCGAAGCACCCCTGCAGTTCGACCGCATCAGAGTTCACTGGATCGCTTTGCCGGCATCAAAGAAATGCCGCCATTTCAATGATTGTATACACACAACATTTAGCAATGCACCAACGTTTTTAGTATTTCACATGGCTTAAAAAGAAAGGTTGTTTTGTATTTATTCAAACATTTAGATATGTACATGTATGCATGTATACATGCGTTTATTGACAAATGTTGCGTTTATATTGAATTCCTGAACATTAAAATCTCTCTCTCTCTCTCTCTCTCTCTCTCTCTCAAAGATCTACTACAGGTAACATGGAGTAATGAGGCTAGAGGCTAATGTACATTTGACGTAAAAAAAGTAAATACGTATTTTTTTCTAGTTACGGGATATTGTCTACGGATGTTATTTTTTGAAATTCACTGTTCAATGATTTAATAACAAATCTATTGACTGTCTGGGATTTAAAAAAAACCGATTTTTATTATCAACTGAATGCTTAACATTGGTCATTTAGACATAACACTAGGGTATCGTTTGGATTCGGGAAAATGGGGAATAAATAATCATACTATATTTCTAATGATGTAGGTTATTTTATTTGCTGACTTACCAGAATTTTTTATTATGCAGTTATTGTCGGCAAAGAAAAACTTGAGACAAAAAGAAATATAATACATATGAAAAAGCAGATAAAACAATTATAAATTTCTTTATCAAATCAGAGACGTAAATGTTATTTATGTCTCTGATCAAATCGATTTCTGATTGATTTCTCTCTCTCTCTCTCTCTCTCTCTCTCTCTCTCTCTCTCTCTCTCTCTCTCTCTTTCTCATCATACATATGTCGTGTTTAGCATGTAAATGTTATGGCATTTTATATATTTTATTTCTGAAAACTTTAAAAGTAAAAAGTAAATCCATAAATTGCGTTTGATGTAAGATTTTAAAAGATTATTGCAAATGTTTCTCGACTTGTTGCAATACTGCTGTTGTCATAGGCAAAATCCCATCGTGAGCTCTGGACCGGTAAATGTCCGAGTAAAAATAAACTGGCGACTTCGAGAGAATAATGCGTATATCTCCCCTATTGTAAGACCCATCAACTTAAAATTCGGCAGGAGTGTATCTCAGACATTACTTTTATGAAAAATACATGCACGTTGCGAGTGTTTTAAAGATTAATTGATTTTTTAGGATTTTGAAGCGAGCTGGTAGTTTTCTATCTGGGTCAGAGTTCGACCTCTTTCTTTATGTATGGTTTCATTGAAATTAATGTTGAAATGGGCTTGGCCCCTGTGCAGCCACGTAATATTTCTGTTGCATGTATATTACTTTTTTTCCGTTTAGTCTGAATCTACGATAGCGTGTGAACTACTTATGAATGTTAGAACTGTGGAAATTACTGCATCAAATTTTTACCGAATAAATTTACGTGTTACTGATTTCGTTATTTCTACATTTATAAAGATTCTGTCAATCCTGCTGAAATAAAACAGTCAAACATAATAGTAAACGACACGAACAAAAATTCTCAACACTGAAATACATGGGTAAACTGCATCAGTCATTGTTTTAGTACTTCCCCTAATAGTTGTTACACGAATCCGAGATCCACACCTCAAAATTCTATTTTCGATTTATTTACGACGAAAATCAAGCTCGGGTCTTTTCACCCCCCTCCAGACAAAAACACGCGTCAATATTTCAAATGACCTCGCACTGTTACCAAACCTAAATAGTCAGACATCTTACACTTTGTTTTTCATCTCATACAAAAATTCAGCTCTTCTCCCGGGCGAAAACGCCCCAAATTCAAACACAAATTCGGGAATTATTTCGCGTCAGCCATGTTTTGAGACACCTGCAAAGGCTGTGTGTTCTAATCTCGCCGGAGCCAAGATTTGTTCTTTCTCTCTATTTCTTTCTCTGCTTTTTATTTAATTTTCTAACTAAAATAATCAACATAAAAGGGTTGTTGGACTGTAGTACAAGTTGAAAAACACTCTTCAATTAAGATTTAGACAAATACAGTCTTTTATTATTAGGGTCTTCCGTCTTCAGCGGAAGACCCTTCTATTCTTATTGTTATTAGGGTCTTCCGTTTACAAAGGAAGGCCCTCTTTTTTTCTTCGGTTTCTTTTTATTACAGGTTATTAGACCTGTTATTAAGTCAATAGACCTCTTATTTGATATGAAATAAAATGGGACTGGTCCTTAAAATTAAGGATCCTACAGGTGTATAATCCTTCATCCATCGCTCTTTTAGATCACATCTGCATTTCCTGATATGTTTCGTTGATGAAGATAAAAGGCAAGGTCATTTCCTGTTCTAAAAATCGGACGGAAGACCTCCTCGTTGCTCGCAACGAGATCGTGTCTAGTTAAGGTCTTCCGTTTTCCAACGGAAGACCTTATTGTTTTCGTTCGGTTTCTTTTTCCCTATTATTATTATTTTTTTTCTTACAAAATTTGTGCAGGCGATTTCTCGAAAATGGCTCAGCCGATTTTCGTGAAACTTTTAGATCTAATAGATATTAATCCGAACTTAATATACATTTTTTTATTTTGATGACGTCATTTCCGTTCTTGAGAAAATGACGTTTTAACGATTTTCAGAGGGTCGGCTTGTCCAGGGATCTCCTCCTAAACGGTAAAAGATATTGAGTTCAAACTTTCAGGGATTGTAGACAAGAGATTGTAGATGTGCTATTTGGCGTTCATATTTGTCATGCTCAAAAGGCGTTTAAGCTCGCCTGGTCCTGAAAATTGAGACTAAAAAAACGTCGTAATTTTTAATGGTTTTCTTAGTTTGTCTCTTTTCTGAAAAATATTTTGTTAACACTTGTAATGCAAAAAAGATTTATTTTTACAAGACCTTTCATTTGATATCAAGGAAAAGGGGCTGGCCCCTCAAATTAAGGGGCCAAAGGGCTCTAAAGTCTTTCATCTGTAGCCCTTTACTGAGTGATATTTTGTGAACAGTTATAGAAGCAAATATGTTTATCTTACAGATATGTATCCAATAAATGTAATGATGTTATCATGTGTTACGTAATTAGGGGTTTTTAAGAGCCAATAAGTCCAGAATTTTGATCACCCATATCTTAGAAAGGAAAAATATTTTGAAATAAAGTATAGAGGTAAAGATGCTCAAAATGATGTACTAAATAATATGCAATTTTCAAAATTTCGTTAAATGGCCCCTATAAGGAGTTATGGGATCGGCCCCTAAAACGTTCTTTCCAATATATATCAAGAACGGTAAAACATTCCTAAACACTTGTTGAACAAAATGTGTTGAGATTTAAATGACCTTCTATTTGATGTCAAAAAAAAGGAGCTGGCCCCTCAAATTAGGGGACCAAAGGGCTCTAAAGTCTTTTATCTGTAGCCCTTTACTGAGGGATATTTTGTGAACAGTTATAGAAGCAAAAATGTTTATCCTGCAGTTATTTATCCAAGCAATGTAATGATTTTATCGCGTGTTACGTAATTAGGGGTTTTTAGGGCCAAAAGTCCAGAATTTTGATTACCCATATCTCAGAAAGGAAAAACATTTTACAATAAAGTATAGAAGTAAAGATGCTCAAAATGATGTACTAAATAATATGCAATTTTCAAAATTTCGTTAAATGGCCCCCATAAGGAGTTAAGGGATCGGCCCCTAAAACGTTCTTTCCTATATATCTCAAGAACGGTAACACATCTCTTAACACTTGTTAAACAAAATGTGTTGAAATTTAAATGACCTTTTATTTTATATCAAGAAAAAGGGGCTGGCCCCTCAAATTAGGGGACCAAAGGGCTCTAAAGTCTTTCATCTGTAGCTCTTTACTGAGGGATATTTTGTGAAAGGCTATAGAAGCAAATTATGTTTATCTTACAATTATGTATCCAAGCAGTGTAATGTCATGTGTTATGTAATGAGAGTTTTTTAGGGGCCAAAAGTCCAGAATTTTGACCACCTATATATCAAAAAGAAAAAATATTTTGAAATGCAGTATAGAAGAAAAGATGCTAAAAATGATGTACCTAACAACATGCAATCTTCAAAATTTGGTTCAGCGGCTCCAATAAGGAGATAAGGAACCGGCCCCTAAAACTTTTTCTTCTAAGATATCTCAAGAACAGTGACGAATTCTAAACACTTGTTGAACAAAGCTCTTACACCTGTAGCAAAATAGTATCTGGCCCCCTAGAATGTAGACCCTGTTTTTTTATTCAAAATCATGTTTAGCTGTTAAATAGCAAAATCAAGATAGAACAAATTCTAAAATCAGACGGAAGACCTCCTCGTTGCTCGCAACGAGATCGTGTCTAGTTATTTGTATTATTTTATCGAATGTGAATATGCTGCAGTTGTTTAGTCCTACTTACGATACAGGCAGTGATATATTTTTCAAGAAATTTCTGATATCATCATGTTTATATTTAGCCGGGAAGTCTGCATGAAATCCTTTACTCTGCCATCAAACAGGACCGGGTGGACTTTGTGGACCTATTTCTTGACTGTGGAACGTCACTCAAAGATTTTCTTACAACTGAACGTTTACTCATGCTATACAGTACAGTTAGTATATTTGTAAATCATATATGACATGTTTACAAGCACTTGAGCTTAGCAGATAAAATCAGAAAACACAGTATTCAAAAACGTGTCGTTATGATTTCTTATTGGTATTAATAGAGATTTCGACTGGAGGTAACTCAATAATTTGACATAAGCATTCATTTTGGCTCTGATTTTAATGATTGGCTTTTCATTGTTGAAATGAATTTTAAATGTAAAAGTTAAGTTTTATAAAAATATTACTTTAAAAGAAAAGTAGTACGTACGCACAGTATACATTTATATGTGATTCTCTAAAATTATAAAAAAAAAACTTGTCATGTACAATGATCATAATGATATTGTTGTATATCATAAGCAGTTCGATATTTATAAAATGCACGTGTTACATTATACCCCTATCCGGCTGACGATATATATTATTATTATTAATAGATCAATTCACTACTACTGAGGTTCTGATCACTTTTTAGATACCTGATCACTCACTTCTTAAGGAACTGATATGTAGAGTCAAAAGAAAACATAACTGCGTAAGTATTATTGATATGTGATACATGTTCTGAAGAACAACCAAAAGTCTTGAGGAAATTAAAAGGCGGATTTATAATTTTCATAGGATATTACTACGTTGAAAAATTATAATTTCATTGACAGTTTGGGACGGATGTAACAATAAAAGACATCAAGAGATTAATAAAGATGTTAATTGACATTAACGTTGAACCGTACGCAACCCGACCAGCCAATCAAACGTCACAATGTGAGTGTCATTCATTTTGTCTTTAAGGCCAAATAGACATTTAACAATTATTATAAGTCATTATGAGGTATTGAAATGAGTGATATGTTTTGATGATACATCATACTATTCAAGTCTATTTATTCTTGGTTGTATTATAGCGAGCGCAGCGAGGCGGCGCGAATCGCCGCTCGCGTAGCGAGCTCCATAGACAACGTGTACGAACGGAGGAAATTCGAGTTGAAATCTACACATTGATCAAAGAAAATTTTGTGGACCCGCGTGAAAATGTTCTACATATCCCAATAATCCTTTGTGATGCATAGCAACATGGTGGAACAGGAAGCGTTTCTACGGAAAATTCTTACCTTTAAATCGCATACATTATTTTCATTCAACAATAAAAAATATACTTCTAAAGTATTTTAAAGTAAACAACACATAACGTTATGCTTACGTAAAAAACTGTACCTATCTGAACTATTGCTGACATGACGTCATTTCCTTCCCCGAATTTGTCCGACAAATTTCGAAAACTGTCGAGCGCAAAAGAAAGTTAAGTATGACGTCACAGTGATCTCGCGTTGTTCCCGCGATACATTTACAGGTGGATCAAGCATCGGCGCTGGATGTAACGTGTAGGAGGTACTCAGTATCAGTGTGACTCTTTGGCTGATTAGTTTTGTTTTGATAATTTTGTTTTTTGCTTAGTAAATACACATGCAAGTTCCATGCTAAATTTATTGTCATATTGATCCAATCATATATGCATACGTTAGGTAGGTGACAAAAAATTATTAAAGAAGAAAAGTCTAATCATTATTAGATCTACGTGCAGCCACGTCATTTGGTAATAATTAAATAAAAGAAAAAAATTAAACTGTTAGAATATCTACATGTATTTGTTATAGTTGCATATGTGGTCAAACCTTTCAATAATGTTGGATATCACACACTAAAAAACGGGTGAGGGCACATGTCTACAACGCTTATATAGCGTACAAAAATTAAAAAGATTAAAAACAAAATTGATGTCACAGAGGAAAATAATTAAAACACAGGTAACAACAAGGAACAAAATGAGAAATAACACAGACTTACAATTTATTGTTTACTGATTTTAATGATCATTATTAAAAGGTAAAGAAAAGATAAAACATAATTGTATTTACATAAAAAAAACCAAAACGGCTTTGTGTTTACCAAAATATTTTAATACATCTTTTTAACAGTTTATTAATGCTCAGTGGTGGTTTTTTGTTTAAGTGTATAAGCCTGGGAAAGGGCCATTGGAATAAAAGTTTGATAACTTCGGGTTCCTTGCGGTGGTAAAAGTTTTCGAGACAAAGCCACAGTTTTTTGGTTAGGGCAAATCCACGGGTTGCATTTAACAATGATGACAGATGTGTGGTTCCTTCTGCGCTCGCCCCAACGGTCACGCCGTAAAACATATTAAGTTGTGAATTGTTTAAGCTTCCATGCTTCAAGTTTAAATTTATCATAGGACATCAATTTGCCGAAGTCAATTATGGTTTACTGTAAACCAATTGAGATTTATTATTGGGGGAAGGGGTGTTGGAATGATCTTGGAAGTCAGAAATTGATATGTGGAGACTTTTTTTTTTCAGTTGGTCATTTATCAATCCAATTTTTTTAATTTTAAATTAATTTTTGAAATTTATGAGAAAATGTTTATATCAAAGTCGGCAGTAACAGGAAGAAAGAATCCAAGCTTCCCTTTGAGGATCTATTCTTGTGGTCTGTTTTGATGAACCGTCAGGATATGGCAAAATTGTTTTGGAGGCAAGGAAAGGTAAATATTTTTTTTTACGTGTATGGTTGAGTTGCTAATTTTGCTTTATATAAAGAAAGGTTGATATAAAATACTTGTTATATTATTTTTCAATATTTTCACCGGTGTGAATCTATATATAAAACTGAAGAAAAAAGCAGCAATTATAGTAATGATCTTTTTTCAAAATCGTCCTTTTTTGGTGATTTTGGCCGTGCACAGTTTGTCAAGAAATGCTTTCGCGGTGTGGAATACAAACAGTATGGTGTCTCATCACAATCATGTTCTTCATTGAAGGATGCCACGGCGTACGCTTTGTTGGCGTTTGGGATTTTAAACGCAATGGCGACCAAGACCGACGATACCGAGTTACGTAACAGTCTGACAAGGAACGCAGAGTATGCACCATTGATGATCTAATCACTAAAAATACATAGGCTGTTTTGAAATAGATATGAATTACCCAGATTTATGGTTTATGCTGAGATGGAGTTGAAAATAAGTAACACATTACGATAATGTCATTTTGATATCAAGACTGCAAAGATAAGTTTAACTATTGATCTCTGTGTATGCCTTGCTCTGATTATTGGTATTGAATTGAGATAAGGTGATCTAAAATAAATCTGGCTTCCATAATTGAATAAAACATGAGAATTTAAGAGCATTTTTATCACGATTGCGCTTGTACAACTTGTAAGATAATATATAAATGTATATTGCAAAGAATCAATTAACTGTTCGCTTTAACCATAAAAGCTATAAGCCATTAAAGTACAAATTCGTCAACGACAAAGTCTTATCTTAAGACTAGCGACCTTATTTTATAAAATTATTAAATTGTTGCTTGTTAATGGGGGAAACACCCAACTATCAATCCACAGAAACCTGACGTTTTAAATTTTTCTCATAATAAATATAATTTCTCTCGACCTAATACTAGTAATACACAAGGTACCAATCGCCGCCATCTTGGATTTAATATAAACTATCGCATCAGATGGCATTTCGCTTAAAACTTATCAGTAAAATTATTTTGTGATCCTCTCCGTCTCCCGATCGGTCATTCAACATCTATGCTTACAATCAATCCAACCATAATGGTGCATTACACCTGTCTTTAAGACAAATCATCCCTCATTCTGCATCTACTGTCTTAGATATGCGATAAATGTCTAAAGGGTAGGCGGAAGTTGTCACCCATAGTTAAATGAGATTTCACTGCACCGTGTGTTTGTTTCAAATATTTAAAAATATATGCAGTTTTAAACTCTGTGTACTAAACGTTATGATTGACACTTTATACAATGAATTATCCCTTTTGAATTCTTATATCAGTGCTATATTTGGAAGAGATTTCCAAAGTTTGACGCAATAATGTTAACTTCCGTCCACCCTTTAGCCATTTGTCGCATATCTAGGGCAGTGGATGCAGATTGAGAGATTATTTTTATTAATGACTAGTGCAATGCACCGTTTTGGCTGAATCGGTTATAATCCTCAATGTTAAATGACCGATCGGGAGACGGGGAGTATCGCAAAAAATTTTTACTGATGAGTTTTAAAGAAAAAATTCAACTGATGTGACAGTTTGAAATAAATTCAAGATTAAATATAAGGTATAGGGTATTTATATTTATTATGAGAAAAATTTGAAACGTCAGATGCCTCTATATCAGTCATGTGTGTAATAGGATTTCGAAATAATAAATATTACAATTTGGGATGCTAGTTACATTTCATTTGCTAATTTCTGTGTGTGCATTATAAACATTAATTCTTTTTTTGATATTAAAAAAACCAGTAATTAACTTTACCACACAAATAGAACAGTTTCTCTACCCTTAAATATCCACAAACAATCAATTAGTGAAACGCACGGTGGCTTACAATTCATATTCATAAACAAAAACATGCATTTAAGGGAATTTGGCGACCTTGCGATGGGTGTTTTGACCGAATGTTTTGAAGCAGACGAGAAGAAAACCAACGTGTTGCTGATTCGCAGACACGAGCAGTTTGGTGAAGCAAACTGTTTGAAGATAGCGGTCAAGTCCGACAACAAGCAGTTCATCTCACATCCGGCTTGTCAGGACTTTTTCCGCAATGTCTGGATGGGGAATTTGGCGCTAGAAAATGGCACTTTTCGGGTAGGTTTATTATAGGAAAAGCTTTAAAAATTAATATCTTTGACTTCTTTTTTTCATTCAAAACCTGTCATCACTTTAAAGATTTTTCCAACCGTCATTTTGGTTATGGGTAAAGCGTTTCCCATATCCCTATGCATCGTTTAGACGATTTGCATCCTTTTCTCCTCTATATATCATCTGAAACGTTTAGTCCCATATTGCAGCTGCTCATATCACCTGTTTTTCTGGGACTTTTTCTTCTGAAAGTGAAGGAAGTGTACTACTACGTGAAAGAAGATCAGTCAAACAAATCCATCAGATCAAACAGCCCCAGCATAAGATCCAGACACGGAACTCTGGAACGACAGATGAATCTCGTAAGTATGAATGGCATGAGAAAGATAGACGGAGTTAGGTTCATAGGATATGATACCACGTGTGATAATCGTCGTATTCAGAGGGCTTATTTGAATAATAATAAAAATATTTTTGTTAACAATATTATAAATTATAACGTTTCAGTTTAATTTACAGAGAAACGCAGGATGTTTTTTGCTTATGGTGACGGAGTTTGGGTACTTGGGGATATAATACTTTTTACAATGTCAAAGATTAATTAATTCCTTTTGTTTTCATTTAAGAAACGACTTACATCCGAACCAATCAGATCTTCGGCGTACTGCAGTGTCAAAGATGGATGGTCACGACAGAATTCAGAGTGAGAACTGCCATATGTAGACACAAACCACACTGAATTCATTGATTATAACTCAAACATTCAAAATTAAGAAAATATTCGATCGTGTATTTAAAAACATATAGGTGTACAGTGGTTGCATTATGAAATACTATATGATTAAAGTACTCGTATACACGTTTACCTTTCAAGCTTCTAAGTTACAAATCCAATTTGTAAACTGCACATTTAATTTTGTTTCTAACAGAAGCATAGAAGGATACACGAAAAAGAAGCTGCAAGGAATCAGATGGCATCTCCACAGGATCAAAAGCATTTACACAGCACCTGTCATGATTTTTGCGCACAGTGTTGTAAATACACACCATTAAAATGTTTTAATTAGTATATTCATTTAAACGTTTTATAAAAATACATCTTAGAAGGTTAGAAAACTTCATTTAACATCTTGCTACATTTTTTTTTTTGTAGATTGCTTACTTTATTTTCCTGGGAATTTTTAGCTATATGCTATTAATAGAGTTCTCTCCTGAAATGGGATCCTGTGAAATCATCATTTTCATATGGATTCTGACCTTGATGATCGAGGAGATGAGACAGGTATGAACTTTTTCTTCAAAAAAGGAGAAAACATATCAAACCTCCTATCAAAATAAACAGTAAAATTAAGCATACTTTTTTTCGTTGCTACATTTTTCGCATAAAGGCGTAGTGCAAAAATGGGTTAGGGCGTTAATTACGAAACAAATCCGTAAGTCATATTTCGAATCCCGTCGGGATTTATTTGATTTTAATATACTTTAAACCACATTGATATAGACAGCTGTTCCATACCACCTTAAGTTGGAATGTTTCATAAAATTTTCATTTCTAAAACATAATTTCGTTGTTCAAAGAAGGATACATCCACTAATTTATACGATTCTTTTTTGTATTTTTATAAGAAAGCGAGTTTTAGAAATGATATTGCTTATTTTTTTTTAAATCTGACAGATCATTATAAAAAACAATCTGATCCCGATCTGAATTGCCAAATAAAAGATCAATTTCTCTTAAAAGAATTTTTGCTTTACATTTCTTCTCTATACAAGACAAAAATGTTGTTTTTTTTCATAAATAATATTTAAAGATAATAAAAAGTCTTGCTGACATATCTGGACATGAATTATTTAGTATTAATAGTATGCATTTATTCACATCAGATTTAAAACTCTACAATGTGTGACTGTCACCAAAACAGATATTTCCATTTTCGCCGAAAAATAAAAATATCGTATGAAATAATTATATTCTTTGTTGAACAACGAATTCATGTTTCAGAGATGATACTCCGACGATCTATATGATAAACGTTCAGTTTATAATTGCACATTAAGCGTGCCTATATATAATGATGCTAACTTTCATCCATCTTGATACCTGTTTAGTTTTGTTCCACATCACAAGTAAAAAGAGACGAAGAGTTCACAAGGGTTGCCCTTTGGCAGAAATTTCTGAAGAAAAAGAAGGAATATTGGAGTGACAGCTGGAATAAGGTGGACGTGCTGACAATCGGCCTGTTTATTCTGGCGGCCATTCTTAGGTTCTGCCCGGAGACAATCAGCGCCGCCCGTGTTGCCTACAGCTTCTGTCTTATGTCCTTTTTCTTCCGAATCCTGCATGTTTTCACGGTTCACAAAGAGCTTGGGCCAAAGATAATCATGATTAGAAGAATGGTGAATATCATTCCATTCTTCTTTCTACATTAAATTTTGCAAACTTATTATTCAAGAAATCCTGTCTTTAATTCACAGCATGCCATTGCTAATATACGAAATAAACTTCCCATTGTTAAATCATATGTTTTCAACATGAAATAAAGTAAAAGGTAATGAAATTCACTCTCTGAAAGCAGAACATTTCAAAGTATCCGGTAACAAACATAAAAAACCAAGACAAATTGTTAGTATTTGAATATGAATTGCTAGTTTTTTGTCTGCCTTTATCAGATGATAGACCTGGTGTTCTTCTTAATTATCTTGATGGTGTTCGTCCTGTCATACTCGATCTCTACATACGCCATCATGTTTCCCAACTCTGTGCTTAGGGTATCTTTGATCCGACAGATCCTCCGTAAAGGCTACTGGACACTGTATGGAGAACTCTTTCTGGAGGAATACGAAGGTAACATAGTGAGCCCCGACCCTCTGGTGTCAATAATATATACTATTTTTAAAAATGAAAGCTAATGACCTTGAAATATAAAACAATATTTATTGCTGAACAGTTTTTACTGAATATTGTTTTCCTTCTTTTAAAATCTTAAACAAAAATACCCGATCATTCGAGAAAAAGGTTTTTTTCAGATAGGAAGCGGAATGATATGTAGTAAATTTGTCTGAGATACTGCTGTAAATATAGGTCTTTATTTCCGTCTGCATCGCGTTTTATCGATAACACGATTCTTCTCTTTTAATGAATATTTTTGCATTAATTTTAAGGTATTTTATATATCCTAGTAAAGTACTGTATAAAGATTAGAATGTTGATACCGTTCTTTTATTAATTTGATATATGGATAAAAATATACGGCGAAATAATTATATCTTGTCTGCCACCAATGGTTTGCAATGAAAAACATACCTACATACATTTCAAAATTCTATTCTGATAAGGATTTATTTCCAATGCATGTCAATGTAGCAAGATTAAACTGCCGAGATAGTGACGACTTGCCAAAAGGTAAGAATCCGGACGTGAATCAAACCACCTTACTGAACCGCTTTTAACTTAAAAGGTGTCTAAAAAGCAAAATACAAAAACAAAAAAACTTCTATTTCTATCTTTAAACCGGGAAAACAAAATTTGCAAAAGAATATGATTTCCTGTTCAAATTCCTTTATTGATTCTGTTGTTAAAATCAGTTACATTGTTGATGAAGATTATTGTTCTTGCTTTAATAATTGTGTTGATAGAGTTACATTGTTGTAGTAAAGAGGTCATTATTATTATGAATGTTTAGCAATGATTTTATCAGCACATCAACTGTCTTTAATGTTGAAAAGAAACATTACAGTTATATGTCCTGTACGACCAACATGGTTACAAATATTGTCATAATAAAAATAAACAAACATCAATTTAAAATTACCTACTACAATAAACATATTCGATTGCCTGTTTTATGACTAGCAGGCGGAGAAGACTGTACATATAATGCGACAATCTACGCAACAAACCCACAGCGCCGCTGTCCTGAGGAGCGGGGTGTGGCGACTCTGCTGATGGCTGTATACGTTCTGTTTGCCAACGTTTTACTCCTCAATATCCTCATTGCTATGTTTAGGTGAGGTTATCATTGAAAGAAGTTTATAAAGCTAAGTAACAGCAAGTTTGTACTCTAACGGTGAATGTTAATAGTAAAATATTAACCATAGATACAACGCTTTTAAAATTTTAATTTTAACTGCACCTTGGACAATAATGTTATCGTTCTTCAAAACACTCCTTACGCATTTTATTTACTACAATCTTTATAAAATTTCTATTTTAACGATGTTTGCAACGAAAATTATTTTCAAAAGTGCCCTGTATTTTAATTGGTCTCTCTGCTGCATTTTGGGTATTTAGTAACACCTTCCAGAAGGTCCAGGAGAACACGGACAGGCTGTGGCATTACATGAGGTGCTCACTTATCTACGAGTTCTACAACAAACCCTTCCTGCCGGCACCCCTCAGCCTGCCCATCTATATCATTCTGATGATCAAATGGGTCCTCAACCGTGGATGTGGTGTATGCCTGGATCTCTCTCCAGATCTCAGTTAATACATAAAATACATTTCAAATTATGATTTCATAAAGTTTAAAAATTAGAAATAACAGTGACAACTTAAGAGAATTGCTGTATGGATAAATGAATTTTAATTTGTCTTTTGCTACGGTGAATTACCATGTACAGACTCTGTGTAATAGTGAGTTACATTTGGAAGCAAGTGAAAATGTTATGGAACAATTAAGTCTTTAACAATTCTTTTGATTTGGTTTGATTGTTGATTTTTATTGTAAAAAAAATTATAATTATTTATAGAATCATAAAAAAAACCAAGCAAATACAATAAAAGAAAGCTGCAGTCCTTTATTTTGTGTAATAAAGTTTATACTGTAGGTGAGGCCCAGGACCGGGAGATAATGCAGTGGGAGAACGTGATAGCCGACGCCTACACCCAGAGACTGAAACGGGACAGAGAAAACAGCATGGAGACCAAAGTGTTCGAAATCAGTGAAAGGTATTTAACTAAAACGGATAAACTATATGTTTTGAAAGAAGTGCAAAAATGATAAGATATATGGAATATGGCATATAATTATATGAATATAATATGTTATATAATTGATGCAAAATTATTACATTGTACTGTATCATTTATGTAGTGTATTGTAATGAAATAAACTGATTACAACATAGTGTTTTAATGATATGCATTTTTGTGAGCATTTTGTTTCCAGAGAAATGTTTAACCCTGTTTGTTGATTTCAATTTCTTGTAGAGTTGAAAATATAGCCGGGAGAATAAGCGAGACACAATCCTCAAAGGACATTGTTCATCACCTTGATCGACGAATGGATTCAATGGAAGAAAAGGTACAAAAGGCAAAACGTCGGAGGAACGATTATCAATTCGATGAATGATATCAGAAAAATATTCAGTGTACAGTTGCAATTTAGTTTTTTAGGGTAAAGAACTGTATTTTGAAATTCAACAATTTTATTTTTATTTCTTTTTCATTTTGAAGATTTCATCGATTCTTCAGTTCTTGAACGCGGAAAGAAATCGTAAACTCTTAAATAAAACCGAAAAGAACAAAGAAATTCCAGCTGTTACTTTTCGACATAAAAGCTATTGAAATAAAGGTGTATTTCTGTTGTGAAAAAATATGTACAGAGGAAAAATATGGCGCCAAGGAATATACACCGTTTTAGTCTTTAAAAAAAAGTTTCTTTCAACGATATTTTATTAACGATTGTGATTATCGATTAAAGAAAATTAGAGTTTCAATTTAGATTGCACTTCAAGTATTCTGACTTTGATCATGACCTTGGACTTAAAAATCAAAGAAGATCATTGTGATTTATTTTAAGATGTCATTGCAAGAAGTGTATGCCTTTTGTGAAACTCAACGGCTAATTGCGATGTCGTTTCGAAACTACAAAATTACACACAGTCAGGATGAAAGAAGAAACAAAAGAACAAACGATTGCCTCACTGACTCAAAGAAGGTCTCCATTTGATAGTGAAAGCGGCAATTATGATTTATATATCAACATCAGTGAATATTCAAAATGTGCAATATGATCTGTGTATGCTATAGTAGATATTACATTATTATTTCAATTCATTCAAAGTGCTAATGAGTGTAAACGACCAATGTAAATAATTATAGATGTCATAACGAAAAAACGGCATTTTGATCATCTATTGGTTTTTACATTGATTGTAAAATTGAAAGTGTATCTACATGTACCTGCTATATAATGAATATGCCCAGTTATATAATGTTTGTATAGTATAAATACTTTTTAAATGTTTTACTGAATATTTAAAAACAGCTTTCTATTAATGATATAAAAAATAAAAACAATTCATATATACCAATCGATGTATTTTATTTGATTATAAATAACAAACTTTATAGCTAAATTATCATTTGCAACGGTTCATTTCTGATCTTTATTGTGGGTGGTGGCAAAGAAAAAACGCTGCCTTAATCTTCTTTACCTCTCGAAACTACTGAACCGTCTTTCGATAAAACTGTTAATATGCCTAAAATTAAATGAAACAACCGTTGGGTAAGTATAGAACCATTTTAACAAGATCTTGGACTTTCAATAGGGCATTGCTATCTATTTCTTGTGTCAAAACAAGTTAAAAATGACGCGGTTTCAAGCGAAATATTCACCGATTGCGTAGTCTTAGCTCAAAAGCCAGACAAATTTTTATTTCAAAGAGCCATGGCTGAGTGGCTTGCAATGTTAAACATAGCAATGATGATATTACAAGATAGACACAAGCAAACAGAACATAAACATGTCACATCATAATTTGAATTGACTTATTAAGCCAAATTCGCTCAGTTGCCCATGGGGTTCAAAACCGAGGCACTGAAATAACAAGTACAGTAGATACAAATATATTGTAATAAAGATATTGTCATTTGTAACTTTATAAATGATGCGCTAATCAGATCGCAGACTTGAACATGATGCACTTACCGATACATTCTGATTTTGATGTTAAGTATGGTTTAATTTTTTTACATTCTCATATTCATTTATTATTGAAATTCATCTACCAAAACAAATTACAAATCCATCAAATACTTTTCATTTTAAAAATTCACAGCTTTTACGAAATAGATTTATCAAAAATAAGATTGAGATAGAAATGTAGAAAAAATAGTTTATGATAAAATAAGTTGCCCTACGTCCTACAAAAAGTTTTTAAGCATTGTTTTAAAGTAGAATACCATTATGAGTTCCGGTCTGGGTTATCTATAGAGACCGTTTGTTACATTAGTCATCAGAGAGATCCATCAGACGTCTATATCCACGCCGTCTGGTTCACGATATGGCAGATACCTCTCGGCTGTGTGTCGCCACATTCAGAGTTAATTTGACATGAATTCAATATTAAACCTTGTCAGGAAGAAATCAAGGCCCACAGAAGTACGCGGACTATCATGTTTGTCCTTATTTTCTATAGGTATAAAGGTTAGCAATGCAGTGCAGGAATCCGTGATATTAGCATTGACTGTAGCCCAGACATCATTATCAATCTGATCGCGGTCAAATTTTTTTGTGGAGCCAATACACAGCGTTATTTTTATCAAAAGTCAGAAAGGGCATTATCACTTTAAAAAAATGAAATTTATCGTTTATCGTTCTTGAAAAAGAAAGTTGTCGGGCAGAGTGAACTATATTTACACAGTGATATGCTTTAGTTTATAGCATAAGTTGAGATGTACGCTTTAATGATAAAACACGCACCTGTTATCAACAAAATTAAAAGAAGCAATCTGCAGATTAAAATACAGATCTCTACATGAGCGCACAGCTTTTGTACCGCCGTGCGCTTATGCAGAGATCTGTATTTTAATCAGATTGCAATAGAAGTTAGTGTTGAGAAATTCATACTCGTGATCTTTTCTACTACTTACATTTATTTTAAAACGGCGTTTCCTTAACTTACCATCTAGTTACAAACGAGGTAAGCAAAATTTGATTTCGTTACAACGGTAACTAATTTCTTTTACATTATTACATGAAACCCGTAACTTTTTAGTCACATGTATTTCTGAATTCATCGCATGCAGTAGAAATACTGAGAATACTGAAATGAATCAAAATTGATTTCGATGTATGCACAGAAATAGTTTTCCATAGGGCGTCCTGTAGCGTCTCGAGGGGACCTGATTTACCAGTGAGAGACTTGCATGTTGCTTGAGTTGAGTTAGCGATCGAGTAAAGCACCCCGAACACTATCACAATACAATACATGTAACAAATGTTATTATCGAAATTTTTTTTATATTTTGTGTTTAATCATTTTAATTTCCTCACGTCTATAATACCACGCACCTTGATTATTTTAGAACCATTTTAACAGGAGCTTGCTCTTACTTTCATGAATATACCTTTTTCAGGTTTAATAACAAAAATGGTATGATTTTTTTAATTTTTAAATCGCATCTAACATACATAAATATAGTAAAATTATGTCTGTAATACTAGTATATGTTTCTGGTTAAAAACATTATTTTAAGTACTGTACATGTATTAAACAAAGATGAATATCTAGAAACTACTTTTATACAACAGAGATATTGAACATCCCAGCTGGCAAGCCTTTTAAAACTGTTATGATATTTATTTTGTGTTGAAGATAAATGCGAGTGCCAGAATGAATTAATTTTCTCGCAGCCGTCAAATATAAGGTTTCAAATACTTTTAGGACCACTGTCAAATCTTAGGTCTCCTGAATGTATTTACGTATACATAATTATTCTCTTTTGGTCTCCAGGCAATTGCTGGTGATGGCTAAGAAATTTTGTTCAAGAATTGCTGATTATATGCATGCATCCTTTGATTTAGAATGGTTTTATAAACATGTGTCTATAGCCATTACGAAATATTGTACTCCATATTGCACGATATACCTACCACCATTTGATCAGCAAAAGCACGATTTAAAAAAATAAGGGGCAATAACTCGATCGTGACACAATTGAACGACTCTTTCACAGTTTTCACAGGGTTTTCGTTCGATTTCATTAATATAAAGATCTTGTAAAACATATTCCTCTTTCTGAACATCCCCCACATATTCTACTCATATCGAGAGAAGCCTATATACATGCATCATATCAATCTTTAACGGTGCTAAACATCATAGGCAAGGGCATCGTGGCAATTGTACACAAGATTTTTATTAAGTTTACAACCACTGATGAGATATTGACCTTTACAAATCTTTCCACTAGTAAATTTATAAAAGTTCATAAAAATGATCCTACGAGAAAACCTTCGTTGCAATAAATTCTTAACTATAGGAAAAACAGTCTGCTGGAAATGCATGATTATCCTAGGGAATTCAGTTTCCGACAGTTTTCGATTATAAATAAAACAATTTTAAAATCTCGTAGGAAAATAAAAATTTAATACAGAAATATTCATGTCCAAATTGAATTCCTACATCAGTTAATGTGCATTATATCAAATAATTAAATGAAGTATCGATTTTTAGTTTTTTTTAATGCCTATGTTTTTGTATTCAATATTGGAGCACTTGAATAATCAGCAAGCCAACGGCGAAACAGCTAGAATTCGTAAAAATTTCAAAGGAGTAAACCAAACGTTACTGAACGATAGACACGACCACAGTTATTTGCAACAACATTTATTATAACAAATTCAGAATACCAGTTTAATGGATAATTCAATGATGATACCTTTGGCGACACATTCTCGTTTATAATGAAGGTTTCGAACGGATGACTGCTTTATTGGAACCAAAGTATACAATACCAAGTCGTCAACTGTTGCTAATGATTTCAGGCTTTACAAAGGAACATGTGTGTGCTATTCATTAATTATTCGCATATATTTTCAATACGACACAGAATTTAATATTTGTATCTTAAGTATAAGTTGAAAAGATATCACTATTTGTCCTTTAAAAAAATACTAAAATATGTTGTGTGTACATGCACATGTAAAAGAATTCTCTATTCATTGTAAGTTTATTATGAACACAATATACAGTTTCTAGTGTTCCACTTTTAATTTTATTTTACATATGATACGTTATATACAATATATACGTTTGTAAAAACAGAGCAAAACCTTATTATCACACACACACACACACACACACACACACACACACACACACACACACACACACACACAATAAATTAAGAATTGTAAGCACTGTATCTCGCTTATTCTTGATTCGTCAACTGATATTTAAATTTTGAACATACATTGTAATTTTTTACTTTTTTTTTTTTTTTTAAGATCACCTGAACCGAAGGTTCAAGTGAAATTTTCTATTTACCTGTTGTCTGTCTGTCTGTCCTTCTGACCGTGAACTTTTCACATTTTGACTTCTTCTCTAGAATCACTGTGCCAAATTCTAAATTGTTAAAATATAGGGCGAATCTGTTTATAAAAGTTAGATCATTGCGAAACAGTAAAAATAGATTGCATGTCTTAAAAAGATCTTCTTCTTAAGAACTACTGCACAGGAAATGCCAATATTTACACTAAAGCTGTATATATAGTGAAAATTGTAAATTGTTAAAATCATGACCGCCGGACAAATACAAGAGGGGTTAAAAAAATCCGGCCTCTATCTTCAGCGGTAGTACCCCACATCGGAACTGCGCCATTGTTGATTTAATATGTATAGGAATGTTCAGTGCAATCTACTTTTTTAGGCTTAATTTTCCTAATGAGTTAATATTTCTTAATTTAAGAGTATTTTGGATGTCCATTTGCCATCTGAGTTCGTGTTCTTACTTGCTGTTTTGCCGATTAAGTGAGTTATATCACATGGCTGCGTATGTTGATGAGTGTAACTAAATCGACCCTATATAGGATTGATATAATGTCCCGGCTCTTTCCTCGTTCACCACATCGGGATCGGTTCCACAGAAAAAACATTTTTGGTGATTCGGTCGTCGCCCATTACCATAAAACGGTTCCAAAGTCGAACCATTTTTGTTTGTGTCTGCCGTTTGAAGTTGTCCATCTGCAATTGCCTTGTATTAATTGCAAGTTAAAAATTAATAAACAATTAAAAACAAAAATACATAATCCGCGTTCAGATATCATTGCAGTAAAACTTTACATAACCTGCATTAAGCGATCGTTGCAGAAAAACTTTACATAACCCGCGTTATTATGTATTTTTTCCTGCAATGACGCTACCCTTCATATCCCGCATGAATCACAAAAAAGCTTTTTAATGTTTAAATAATTCGTTATTGTAGAATAAGTAAAGAGACATGCATTACTGCACATGTGAGCGTTGTGTCATATTGGCGTATTGTTTAGACTTTGGATCGTTGGGCAATCTCCATTTTAATAGACTGGTTGGTAAAAGCCCAAGTTCCATTGTAACAATTGCTTCTGTATCATTGACAAATTTGTTGCATTTAAAGAAATCAGAAAAAAAGATGCTGCAGCAATGAGAACTGCCAATAATTGAGTTGCAAAATAAGAGACACTTTTGTTTATGAACGACTAATGTTTTCCTCAGACCGTTCCAAATTTTTTTTAAAGAAGCAGTAATCTTTTCCATTGTAAGGTAACCTCAGTGTTTATACAATGCATTTTGAAGATAAATATTTCTTGATAAATTGTTTACATTTTTCTGTTTGGTCGCACGAAGTTAACATGCATTCCCATATGGAAATGCATGTTCAATGCATAATTTTAAGAATAAATTATAGAAAAAGAGAGAGAAAAAAATAAGTACAGAATTGATGTTCAAAAGGGGGGGGGGGGTACTAATTAATAAATCTTAAGTTAAAAAAAAACACAGTTATTTAAAGACTTAGGATTAAGAATGGGATTAAGAATGTGTATCGATTCTATCTTGACTCACTGTAGAAATTTTGAATAACAGTTAATTTGAAGAAGAAGAAAAAGAAAAAAAACAATTTGCATTGAAACTAAAAGTTTTTTTTAATGGGGATTATATTTGTTTAGATATTTAACTTTTTTTGAAAAAAAGATCTTCGTTAAACAATCCATAAGTGTGTGTCAACGCACTTTGAAAAAATTACGCACTTTGAAAATTTGGGACCAATTCAAAGCACTTTGAAATTTTTTTTTTAAAGTGCGTTAAATTTTGGACCAAGTAAACGCACTTTGAAAAAAATATGAATAAATCACAAATTCTCGAATTGAATTTCGAATTTGCTGATAGTATGATGGTTTATTAAACTTTCATGTTAGATACTGAAAGGACAAATGCGGTATTATGCATTTTTTGACCCCAAAATTAAAGTTTTATATAGATCTTTAAAAATAAGGTGGAAGATAATTGAAATCAAATTGAAAATAAGTATGTAAAAGGTGTTCAATACAGCGACGTCATAATGTAGACATGACGTCATGAAGATAGTCTTTTGTAAATTTGATGGTTTGTAGCAAAATATGGGTGTTTTCCGACGGTTTTTCGACTGGGAAACATCGAGCGCAGGCTCGCTCAAGTACCATTTTTTAATATGATGTGTATAATTATATGAATAAAAACATGTTAAATTTGTACTTGAGCAGACCTGCCCTCTATAATTCCGAATGCAAAATATAAAGAAAAAATGTCAATATTTTCATTGGTTTGCAAATTTGCGGGAATTCGGTCATTTATGTGACGTCATAGATAAACAGCGAATGAGCTATGGTGACTAAAATCAAGATAAAAATGAAAGGCATCCTTTGTACTACGATTTATAAAGATTTGATTTTTATACGATAATATTTAAAAATTGGGGGCAGATATTTGACCATACCGAATATAGTCCTTTGATTTGTTTAGACGCAGTTAATTATCCGTTCTATTACCGTCAGCGTTATCAACGCACTTGGCAATGGGTAACTCAACGAATTGTAAAATGCGCGTAAATAATGCGCGTACGGTTCGCCATAGAATACGTCTTTCCAATATAAAATCAGTTTTCTTTAAAATTAAGACATTCAGTATAATAAAGTAAACAGTGCCTGTTAAGGAGGGTAAGAGTTGAAATTGACACCCCGAGAAAACCATTGTCAACCGACGCGAAGCGGAGGTTGACAATGGTTTTCGAGGGGTATCAATTTCAACTCTTACCTTCCCAAACAGGCACTATTTATATATTGTTAACGCTACTGAATTTAATTTACCATATTTGAGAACGGGGATGGGAAGGGGGGATAACAAAAAATACAGACCAATTACCAGTAAATCATTTAATTGATTAGAGGAAGAAGGTCCCCTACACCTCAAGTTTCCTTCCAAGACGTATGATTTTCAGCAACATTTTTGATCGGAAAAATAAATATGCTGCTTTGTAAATTAAGTAAATGCAGTGATAACAGGAAAACGAGCTGGCAAAACAATAATTTCACCATAGGTATGTTAAAGAATCTATAAAAGTTTCAAAATTAACCCTCTTTTCATATTCTAATCAAATAAATCACCTCAATATAAAAAAATACAATAACAAACATTAAATCATTAAAAAATCAAAACATAACAATAAGCATTAGAATGCTGATTTTTTTCTCTCGCACTGATCTTCTTAAACATCATACTGTTTTTGATAAACATAACTAACGGATCCTGATGCAGCTGGATCGTTAGGATTTGCTGCAGTTTTAGGATGTGAGTGGTTTGCTTCTCATTGGGATCCTTCACATAAAGGTTTTCATATTGCAGTCAAAGAGCTTTTTCCAATTGTGTTAGCCATAGAATCACAGGGAAACGGTATCAGAGATGATATGTCTCATAATATGGCTGTTGTTCAGATCATCAACAAACAATCCTCAAAAGATAAAATAATCATGAGATTAGTGCGTCGTCTAGTATTAGCGACTTTAGAATGCAACATACATTTCTGGGCAAAACATTTACCGGGTAAACATAATGTCACAGCTAATTGCCTCTCTCGATTTCAATTTCAGGCAGCATTTCAGTCAGCACCTCAGTTAAACCGTCTGCAGACACCAATTCCCAAAACCAGCTTAATCATTTCAATCGTTTGTCTATGTCACTTTCAAACAGCTCAAGGACAGCATATAAAAGGTCATGGGTGTTGTTGTTAGAGACATACCCATCTCTCAACTCGCTACATATATCTCCTACTTTGTTATGTAATTCCATTTCCTCTTTGTTCATCAATGTATACTCACCTAACAGTATTGCATCACACGTCAGCAATCAGTTATGTACATAAACTGCTTGGTACAGCAGATCCATCTACTACTTTTCTGGCAAAAAAGGTCATGTAAGGTTGCGTTCATATTGCTTCCTGTAAAGACTTCCCATTACAGGTCCCAAATTACACAAATTGATACAAGGTATTGTGTCTAACAATAGCAACCATTAACAGGAAAAACTTTACATAACCCGCGTTATTATGTATTTTTTCCTGCAATGACGCTACCCTTCATATCCCGCATGAATCACAAAAAAGCTTTTTAATGTTTAAATAATTCGTTATTGTAGAATAAGTAAAGAGACATGCATTACTGCACATGTGAGCGTTGTGTCATATTGGCGTATTGTTTAGACTTTGGATCGTTGGGCAATCTCCATTTTAATAGACTGGTTGGTAAAAGCCCAAGTTCCATTGTAACAATTGCTTCTGTATCATTGACAAATTTGTTGCATTTAAAGAAATCAGAAAAAAAGATGCTGCAGCAATGAGAACTGCCAATAATTGAGTTGCAAAATAAGAGACACTTTTGTTTATGAACGACTAATGTTTTCCTCAGACCGTTCCAAATTTTTTTTAAAGAAGCAGTAATCTTTTCCATTGTAAGGTAACCTCAGTGTTTATACAATGCATTTTGAAGATAAATATTTCTTGATAAATTGTTTACATTTTTCTGTTTGGTCGCACGAAGTTAACATGCATTCCCATATGGAAATGCATGTTCAATGCATAATTTTAAGAATAAATTATAGAAAAAGAGAGAGAAAAAAATAAGTACAGAATTGATGTTCAAAAGGGGGGGGGGGGGGTACTAATTAATAAATCTTAAGTTAAAAAAAAACACAGTTATTTAAAGACTTAGGATTAAGAATGGGATTAAGAATGTGTATCGATTCTATCTTGACTCACTGTAGAAATTTTGAATAACAGTTAATTTGAAGAAGAAGAAAAAGAAAAAAAAACAATTTGCATTGAAACTAAAAGTTTTTTTTAATGGGGATTATATTTGTTTAGATATTTAACTTTTTTTGAAAAAAAGATCTTCGTTAAACAATCCATAAGTGTGTGTCAACGCACTTTGAAAAAATTACGCACTTTGAAAATTTGGGACCAATTCAAAGCACTTTGAAATTTTTTTTTTAAAGTGCGTTAAATTTTGGACCAAGTAAACGCACTTTGAAAAAATATGAATAAATCACAAATTCTCGAATTGAATTTCGAATTTGCTGATAGTATGATGGTTTATTAAACTTTCATGTTAGATACTGAAAGGACAAATGCGGTATTATGCATTTTTTGACCCCAAAATTAAAGTTTTATATAGATCTTTAAAAATAAGGTGGAAGATAATTGAAATCAAATTGAAAATAAGTATGTAAAAGGTGTTCAATACAGCGACGTCATAATGTAGACATGACGTCATGAAGATAGTCTTTTGTAAATTTGATGGTTTGTAGCAAAATATGGGTGTTTTCCGACGGTTTTTCGACTGGGAAACATCGAGCGCAGGCTCGCTCAAGTACCATTTTTTAATATGATGTGTATAATTATATGAATAAAAACATGTTAAATTTGTACTTGAGCAGACCTGCCCTCTATAATTCCGAATGCAAAATATAAAGAAAAAATGTCAATATTTTCATTGGTTTGCAAATTTGCGGGAATTCGGTCATTTATGTGACGTCATAGATAAACAGCGAATGAGCTATGGTGACTAAAATCAAGATAAAAATGAAAGGCATCCTTTGTACTACGATTTATAAAGATTTGATTTTTATACGATAATATTTAAAAATTGGGGGCAGATATTTGACCATACCGAATATAGTCCTTTGATTTGTTTAGACGCAGTTAATTATCCGTTCTATTACCGTCAGCGTTATCAACGCACTTGGCAATGGGTAACTCAACGAATTGTAAAATGCGCGTAAATAATGCGCGTACGGTTCGCCATAGAATACGTCTTTCCAATATAAAATCAGTTTTCTTTAAAATTAAGACATTCAGTATAATAAAGTAAACAGTGCCTGTTAAGGAGGGTAAGAGTTGAAATTGACACCCCGAGAAAACCATTGTCAACCGACGCGAAGCGGAGGTTGACAATGGTTTTCGAGGGGTATCAATTTCAACTCTTACCTTCCCAAACAGGCACTATTTATATATTGTTAACGCTACTGAATTTAATTTACCATATTTGAGAACGGGGATGGGAAGGGGGGATAACAAAAAATACAGACCAATTACCAGTAAATCATTTAATTGATTAGAGGAAGAAGGTCCCCTACACCTCAAGTTTCCTTCCAAGACGTATGATTTTCAGCAACATTTTTGATCGGAAAAATAAATATGCTGCTTTGTAAATTAAGTAAATGCAGTGATAACAGGAAAACGAGCTGGCAAAACAATAATTTCACCATAGGTATGTTAAAGAATCTATAAAAGTTTCAAAATTAACCCTCTTTTCATATTCTAATCAAATAAATCACCTCAATATAAAAAAATACAATAACAAACATTAAATCATTAAAAAATCAAAACATAACAATAAGCATTAGAATGCTGATTTTTTTCTCTCGCACTGATCTTCTTAAACATCATACTGTTTTTGATAAACATAACTAACGGATCCTGATGCAGCTGGATCGTTAGGATTTGCTGCAGTTTTAGGATGTGAGTGGTTTGCTTCTCATTGGGATCCTTCACATAAAGGTTTTCATATTGCAGTCAAAGAGCTTTTTCCAATTGTGTTAGCCATAGAATCACAGGGAAACGGTATCAGAGATGATATGTCTCATAATATGGCTGTTGTTCAGATCATCAACAAACAATCCTCAAAAGATAAAATAATCATGAGATTAGTGCGTCGTCTAGTATTAGCGACTTTAGAATGCAACATACATTTCTGGGCAAAACATTTACCGGGTAAACATAATGTCACAGCTAATTGCCTCTCTCGATTTCAATTTCAGGCAGCATTTCAGTCAGCACCTCAGTTAAACCGTCTGCAGACACCAATTCCCAAAACCAGCTTAATCATTTCAATCGTTTGTCTATGTCACTTTCAAACAGCTCAAGGACAGCATATAAAAGGTCATGGGTGTTGTTGTTAGAGACATACCCATCTCTCAACTCGCTACATATATCTCCTACTTTGTTATGTAATTCCATTTCCTCTTTGTTCATCAATGTATACTCACCTAACAGTATTGCATCACACGTCAGCAATCAGTTATGTACATAAACTGCTTGGTACAGCAGATCCATCTACTACTTTTCTGGCAAAAAAGGTCATGTAAGGTTGCGTTCATATTGCTTCCTGTAAAGACTTCCCATTACAGGTCCCAAATTACACAAATTGATACAAGGTATTGTGTCTAACAATAGCAACCATTAACAGGAAAAACTTTACATAACCCGCGTTATTATGTATTTTTTCCTGCAATGACGCTACCCTTCATATCCCGCATGAATCACAAAAAAGCTTTTTAATGTTTAAATAATTCGTTATTGTAGAATAAGTAAAGAGACATGCATTACTGCACATGTGAGCGTTGTGTCATATTGGCGTATTGTTTAGACTTTGGATCGTTGGGCAATCTCCATTTTAATAGACTGGTTGGTAAAAGCCCAAGTTCCATTGTAACAATTGCTTCTGTATCATTGACAAATTTGTTGCATTTAAAGAAATCAGAAAAAAAGATGCTGCAGCAATGAGAACTGCCAATAATTGAGTTGCAAAATAAGAGACACTTTTGTTTATGAACGACTAATGTTTTCCTCAGACCGTTCCAAATTTTTTTTAAAGAAGCAGTAATCTTTTCCATTGTAAGGTAACCTCAGTGTTTATACAATGCATTTTGAAGATAAATATTTCTTGATAAATTGTTTACATTTTTCTGTTTGGTCGCACGAAGTTAACATGCATTCCCATATGGAAATGCATGTTCAATGCATAATTTTAAGAATAAATTATAGAAAAAGAGAGAGAAAAAAATAAGTACAGAATTGATGTTCAAAAGGGGGGGGGGTACTAATTAATAAATCTTAAGTTAAAAAAAAACACAGTTATTTAAAGACTTAGGATTAAGAATGGGATTAAGAATGTGTATCGATTCTATCTTGACTCACTGTAGAAATTTTGAATAACAGTTAATTTGAAGAAGAAGAAAAAGAAAAAAAAACAATTTGCATTGAAACTAAAAGTTTTTTTTAATGGGGATTATATTTGTTTAGATATTTAACTTTTTTTGAAAAAAAGATCTTCGTTAAACAATCCATAAGTGTGTGTCAACGCACTTTGAAAAAATTACGCACTTTGAAAATTTGGGACCAATTCAAAGCACTTTGAAATTTTTTTTTTAAAGTGCGTTAAATTTTGGACCAAGTAAACGCACTTTGAAAAAATATGAATAAATCACAAATTCTCGAATTGAATTTCGAATTTGCTGATAGTATGATGGTTTATTAAACTTTCATGTTAGATACTGAAAGGACAAATGCGGTATTATGCATTTTTTGACCCCAAAATTAAAGTTTTATATAGATCTTTAAAAATAAGGTGGAAGATAATTGAAATCAAATTGAAAATAAGTATGTAAAAGGTGTTCAATACAGCGACGTCATAATGTAGACATGACGTCATGAAGATAGTCTTTTGTAAATTTGATGGTTTGTAGCAAAATATGGGTGTTTTCCGACGGTTTTTCGACTGGGAAACATCGAGCGCAGGCTCGCTCAAGTACCATTTTTTAATATGATGTGTATAATTATATGAATAAAAACATGTTAAATTTGTACTTGAGCAGACCTGCCCTCTATAATTCCGAATGCAAAATATAAAGAAAAAATGTCAATATTTTCATTGGTTTGCAAATTTGCGGGAATTCGGTCATTTATGTGACGTCATAGATAAACAGCGAATGAGCTATGGTGACTAAAATCAAGATAAAAATGAAAGGCATCCTTTGTACTACGATTTATAAAGATTTGATTTTTATACGATAATATTTAAAAATTGGGGGCAGATATTTGACCATACCGAATATAGTCCTTTGATTTGTTTAGACGCAGTTAATTATCCGTTCTATTACCGTCAGCGTTATCAACGCACTTGGCAATGGGTAACTCAACGAATTGTAAAATGCGCGTAAATAATGCGCGTACGGTTCGCCATAGAATACGTCTTTCCAATATAAAATCAGTTTTCTTTAAAATTAAGACATTCAGTATAATAAAGTAAACAGTGCCTGTTAAGGAGGGTAAGAGTTGAAATTGACACCCCGAGAAAACCATTGTCAACCGACGCGAAGCGGAGGTTGACAATGGTTTTCGAGGGGTATCAATTTCAACTCTTACCTTCCCAAACAGGCACTATTTATATATTGTTAACGCTACTGAATTTAATTTACCATATTTGAGAACGGGGATGGGAAGGGGGGATAACAAAAAATACAGACCAATTACCAGTAAATCATTTAATTGATTAGAGGAAGAAGGTCCCCTACACCTCAAGTTTCCTTCCAAGACGTATGATTTTCAGCAACATTTTTGATCGGAAAAATAAATATGCTGCTTTGTAAATTAAGTAAATGCAGTGATAACAGGAAAACGAGCTGGCAAAACAATAATTTCACCATAGGTATGTTAAAGAATCTATAAAAGTTTCAAAATTAACCCTCTTTTCATATTCTAATCAAATAAATCACCTCAATATAAAAAAATACAATAACAAACATTAAATCATTAAAAAATCAAAACATAACAATAAGCATTAGAATGCTGATTTTTTTCTCTCGCACTGATCTTCTTAAACATCATACTGTTTTTGATAAACATAACTAACGGATCCTGATGCAGCTGGATCGTTAGGATTTGCTGCAGTTTTAGGATGTGAGTGGTTTGCTTCTCATTGGGATCCTTCACATAAAGGTTTTCATATTGCAGTCAAAGAGCTTTTTCCAATTGTGTTAGCCATAGAATCACAGGGAAACGGTATCAGAGATGATATGTCTCATAATATGGCTGTTGTTCAGATCATCAACAAACAATCCTCAAAAGATAAAATAATCATGAGATTAGTGCGTCGTCTAGTATTAGCGACTTTAGAATGCAACATACATTTCTGGGCAAAACATTTACCGGGTAAACATAATGTCACAGCTAATTGCCTCTCTCGATTTCAATTTCAGGCAGCATTTCAGTCAGCACCTCAGTTAAACCGTCTGCAGACACCAATTCCCAAAACCAGCTTAATCATTTCAATCGTTTGTCTATGTCACTTTCAAACAGCTCAAGGACAGCATATAAAAGGTCATGGGTGTTGTTGTTAGAGACATACCCATCTCTCAACTCGCTACATATATCTCCTACTTTGTTATGTAATTCCATTTCCTCTTTGTTCATCAATGTATACTCACCTAACAGTATTGCATCACACGTCAGCAATCAGTTATGTACATAAACTGCTTGGTACAGCAGATCCATCTACTACTTTTCTGGCAAAAAAGGTCATGTAAGGTTGCGTTCATATTGCTTCCTGTAAAGACTTCCCATTACAGGTCCCAAATTACACAAATTGATACAAGGTATTGTGTCTAACAATAGCAACCATTAACAGGAAAAACTTTACATAACCCGCGTTATTATGTATTTTTTCCTGCAATGACGCTACCCTTCATATCCCGCATGAATCACAAAAAAGCTTTTTAATGTTTAAATAATTCGTTATTGTAGAATAAGTAAAGAGACATGCATTACTGCACATGTGAGCGTTGTGTCATATTGGCGTATTGTTTAGACTTTGGATCGTTGGGCAATCTCCATTTTAATAGACTGGTTGGTAAAAGCCCAAGTTCCATTGTAACAATTGCTTCTGTATCATTGACAAATTTGTTGCATTTAAAGAAATCAGAAAAAAAGATGCTGCAGCAATGAGAACTGCCAATAATTGAGTTGCAAAATAAGAGACACTTTTGTTTATGAACGACTAATGTTTTCCTCAGACCGTTCCAAATTTTTTTTAAAGAAGCAGTAATCTTTTCCATTGTAAGGTAACCTCAGTGTTTATACAATGCATTTTGAAGATAAATATTTCTTGATAAATTGTTTACATTTTTCTGTTTGGTCGCACGAAGTTAACATGCATTCCCATATGGAAATGCATGTTCAATGCATAATTTTAAGAATAAATTATAGAAAAAGAGAGAGAAAAAAATAAGTACAGAATTGATGTTCAAAAGGGGGGGGGGGGTACTAATTAATAAATCTTAAGTTAAAAAAAAACACAGTTATTTAAAGACTTAGGATTAAGAATGGGATTAAGAATGTGTATCGATTCTATCTTGACTCACTGTAGAAATTTTGAATAACAGTTAATTTGAAGAAGAAGAAAAAGAAAAAAAAACAATTTGCATTGAAACTAAAAGTTTTTTTTAATGGGGATTATATTTGTTTAGATATTTAACTTTTTTTGAAAAAAAGATCTTCGTTAAACAATCCATAAGTGTGTGTCAACGCACTTTGAAAAAATTACGCACTTTGAAAATTTGGGACCAATTCAAAGCACTTTGAAATTTTTTTTTTAAAGTGCGTTAAATTTTGGACCAAGTAAACGCACTTTGAAAAAATATGAATAAATCACAAATTCTCGAATTGAATTTCGAATTTGCTGATAGTATGATGGTTTATTAAACTTTCATGTTAGATACTGAAAGGACAAATGCGGTATTATGCATTTTTTGACCCCAAAATTAAAGTTTTATATAGATCTTTAAAAATAAGGTGGAAGATAATTGAAATCAAATTGAAAATAAGTATGTAAAAGGTGTTCAATACAGCGACGTCATAATGTAGACATGACGTCATGAAGATAGTCTTTTGTAAATTTGATGGTTTGTAGCAAAATATGGGTGTTTTCCGACGGTTTTTCGACTGGGAAACATCGAGCGCAGGCTCGCTCAAGTACCATTTTTTAATATGATGTGTATAATTATATGAATAAAAACATGTTAAATTTGTACTTGAGCAGACCTGCCCTCTATAATTCCGAATGCAAAATATAAAGAAAAAATGTCAATATTTTCATTGGTTTGCAAATTTGCGGGAATTCGGTCATTTATGTGACGTCATAGATAAACAGCGAATGAGCTATGGTGACTAAAATCAAGATAAAAATGAAAGGCATCCTTTGTACTACGATTTATAAAGATTTGATTTTTATACGATAATATTTAAAAATTGGGGGCAGATATTTGACCATACCGAATATAGTCCTTTGATTTGTTTAGACGCAGTTAATTATCCGTTCTATTACCGTCAGCGTTATCAACGCACTTGGCAATGGGTAACTCAACGAATTGTAAAATGCGCGTAAATAATGCGCGTACGGTTCGCCATAGAATACGTCTTTCCAATATAAAATCAGTTTTCTTTAAAATTAAGACATTCAGTATAATAAAGTAAACAGTGCCTGTTAAGGAGGGTAAGAGTTGAAATTGACACCCCGAGAAAACCATTGTCAACCGACGCGAAGCGGAGGTTGACAATGGTTTTCGAGGGGTATCAATTTCAACTCTTACCTTCCCAAACAGGCACTATTTATATATTGTTAACGCTACTGAATTTAATTTACCATATTTGAGAACGGGGATGGGAAGGGGGGATAACAAAAAATACAGACCAATTACCAGTAAATCATTTAATTGATTAGAGGAAGAAGGTCCCCTACACCTCAAGTTTCCTTCCAAGACGTATGATTTTCAGCAACATTTTTGATCGGAAAAATAAATATGCTGCTTTGTAAATTAAGTAAATGCAGTGATAACAGGAAAACGAGCTGGCAAAACAATAATTTCACCATAGGTATGTTAAAGAATCTATAAAAGTTTCAAAATTAACCCTCTTTTCATATTCTAATCAAATAAATCACCTCAATATAAAAAAATACAATAACAAACATTAAATCATTAAAAAATCAAAACATAACAATAAGCATTAGAATGCTGATTTTTTTCTCTCGCACTGATCTTCTTAAACATCATACTGTTTTTGATAAACATAACTAACGGATCCTGATGCAGCTGGATCGTTAGGATTTGCTGCAGTTTTAGGATGTGAGTGGTTTGCTTCTCATTGGGATCCTTCACATAAAGGTTTTCATATTGCAGTCAAAGAGCTTTTTCCAATTGTGTTAGCCATAGAATCACAGGGAAACAGTATCAGAGATGATATGTCTCATAATATGGCTGTTGTTCAGATCATCAACAAACAATCCTCAAAAGATAAAATAATCATGAGATTAGTGCGTCGTCTAGTATTAGCGACTTTAGAATGCAACATACATTTCTGGGCAAAACATTTACCGGGTAAACATAATGTCACAGCTAATTGCCTCTCTCGATTTCAATTTCAGGCAGCATTTCAGTCAGCACCTCAGTTAAACCGTCTGCAGACACCAATTCCCAAAACCAGCTTAATCATTTCAATCGTTTGTCTATGTCACTTTCAAACAGCTCAAGGACAGCATATAAAAGGTCATGGGTGTTGTTGTTAGAGACATACCCATCTCTCAACTCGCTACATATATCTCCTACTTTGTTATGTAATTCCATTTCCTCTTTGTTCATCAATGTATACTCACCTAACAGTATTGCATCACACGTCAGCAATCAGTTATGTACAGAAACTGCTTGGTACAGCAGATCCATCTACTACTTTTCTGGCAAAAAAGGTCATGTAAGGTTGCGTTCATATTGCTTCCTGTAAAGACTTCCCATTACAGGTCCCAAATTACACAAATTGATACAAGGTATTGTGTCTAACAATAGCAACCATTAACAGGAAATTCTTCTGAAGTCTATTTTTCAATGCATTTCTGCGTCTAGGTGAATTTAGTAGTCAAGTCAAAGAGTCTAGCAAGCATGGTGATTCAACAAGAGGACGTTTCATAGTAACTCATCCATACAAATTAACTTAATGCAGTCTTAATTGTCATGAAACATTTTAAAACAAACAAAAGAAATCCAGTTGAAGGTCCTAAAGGAGAAGACTACGTGTCCAGTTCACACCTTGTATGAAAATTCGCAAATATTTGGACATCAAACTGGTCCTCTTTACCAGTTCATTGAAGGAAAACCAGTTACATATAATTTTGTACCTAAAATCTCCCAAACACTATCTCATTCATTGGTCTCAATCAAGCTTTATATAAGGGTCTTAGCTTCCGGATTGGAGCAGCTACACATGCTGCAAAGCTAGGTTTCCCAGAAAATTGTATACAAAAGACGGGTGGCTGGAACTCAGATGCTATTCAAAGATACATTCGACTAGACAGTTTTGAAATGTAATCACCTTCTCCAATTCGGAAATTCATAACAATTCATATTTATGATAAATTAACTGTTTGTGTTATATTTTACTAGCCTATTAGTTATTCTAACGGGTCTTATTTAAACTGCTGTGAGATTGTGATGTAAAAAATATCACATATGTCAGAAGTAAACTGCTGTGTGAATATTTGAATAGTACACAGGTCGGAAGTCAGGACCTTTATTGATAATTATTAAAGATAATAAACATTACATTAATATTGTTTCGATTGATTGTTTGAGGATATGTGATTTTTTTATACATCTAGTTTAGTCGTTCAGCTTAATAAAACTCCATAGTTCCCATATTTTAGCTGTGCCCAAGGGTTTTCAAGAAGACATATGGGTGTGTGTGTGTGTGTGTGTGTGTGTGTGTGTGTGTGTGTGTGTGTGTGTGTATATATATATTCTGCCAGAATTCTTAAACATAAAATAATATGTGTATATAGTATTCCAATTTGTAGAGCTGGCAGACAATTTAGGAAACAGATATAATTTTGTTTCTAATATACTTGTATCAATTCTGCACTTATTCGTAGGTTGACAATCCTAATTTGACTTGTCAACTCTTGTTGGCGTCGTGTGGGTTTTTTGCAGACAATGGTTTGCTTTTTGTGGACAATTTATTAATTTTGAACGCTAACAATTTCTGTGGTATAATGTATTATAGCAAGGGCCCTAGAGATGCAGTGTGTAGGCCCACCGGCGTGTGGACATGCCCTAGCACTTATCATGCTCCAGTTATGGGCAAATAGCCGGTCATATGGGGGTCGTAAGCTTTGGTTGGCATCTAATCTAAGAGAAGAAGCTGAAATTAAACCGGGTAAATTTAATTCAACAGCTTTGGTCGGCAATAAATCTAGAGGAAGAAAACCTTGAACACAAATCTCTGGCCTTCCTGGTAGGGAGTTGAGCAAAGGGCCAATCACCATCTTTCATTAAACAAGTATTACAGAAACACAGACAATAGAAGTTATTAGTCAGAGAATCCAAGTTCAAAGCCAACCCTGTATGATGCTGCATAGTGAAAGTCAGAAGAAAGCTAAGCAGAGGAACTGCCTCAGAACTAGGGAACCTATTAGATTTGGTAGTTGGAATGTAAGAACTATGTAAGAGGCGGGAAAACTAGCCAACATAGCGGAGGAGATGGAAAGATACAGTCTTGAGATAGTTGGCTTGTGTGAAACAAGATGAACACAGGCTGGAAAAATGAAAATAAATTCGGGTAAAACTATTATTTATGCAGGACATGAAGAAAAAATGCACCGCATACCGAGGGAGTTGCAATTATGCTATCTAAACAAACAGAAAGCATTGATTAGATGGGAACCAATAAATTCCAGAATAATAAGGGCTAAGTTTAGAACCTCAAATAAAAGAATAAATTTAAATGTCATCACGTGCTATGCCCCAACTAACGATGCAGATTTGGAAAAGAAAAAAAGAGTTTTATACATGTTCCATACTACAAACAACTATGAGAAATAGAAATGAAATGAAAATGACACTCTTGATGGGAGATTTAATTGCCAAAGTGGGTGCTGACAACCTAGAATACCAAAGAATCATGGGACTACATGGCAAAGGAGTGATAAATGAAAATGGTCATTGGAGGTACAATCTTCCCACATAAGAATATCCATAAAACCACATGGGTTTCTCCCGATCATCGCACAGAGAACCAAATAGGTCAGTGCCAAGTTTAAAGATCACTACTGGATGTAAGAGCAATAAGGGGAGCAGACGCTGCATCTGATCATTTCCTGGTGGTTGGAAAACTCAAACTTAGACTCAAAAAATGTATGCAAAATAATAGCAGAATGAAATATGATGTAATGAAGTTAAAAGAAGGCAACACCATAGAGAGCTTCAAGCTTTTATTGCAAAACAAATATCTATTCTGCAGGACCATCATACAGAAGATTATACAGTTGAAATTAGCAGAACAGATATTAAAGAAATGATAAATACAGTGTGTGAAGTGGGAATCTGCAGAAAAAAAGGAAGAACAAACCATGGATTTCTTAGAAAACACTGGATAAAATAGAGGAAAGGCGGAAAATCCATGAGCAGTGTTTAAATGCAAAGACAAGATCAAGAAAAGCAAAGTACGAGACCGATAATAAAACAAAACATCGAGAGGTGAAAAGAATTGTAAAAGATGATAAAAGACGGTATTATGAAGACCTGGCAATCAGAACCGAAGCTATTTCAGAACAAAGAAACATGAGAGAAGTTTATGACAACTATCAGGAAAGTCATCAAAATCGGAAAAACCTGTAAAAGATAAAAATGGTAACACCCTAGGTACAATGGAAGAACAAAGACAGAGATGGGCAGAACATTTTAGGGAACTACTTAACAGTCCAGCACCAGACACAATGTCAGAAATTCGACCCGCAGAACCCACCTTGCTCTAGACTGTTCCATTTCATCAATAAATGAAATTATTAAGGCCATTAAGACTTTGAAAAACGGAAAATCTCCAGGTCCAGACTTGATACCAGCGGAGGCATTAAAAGCAGACCCACAAATAACAGCTAGAATTCTGCTACCCCTCCTTACTAAAATATGGGAGACGGACGAACTGCCACAAGACTGGAAAAAAGAATATATAATTAAACTTCCAAAAAAGGAGATTTGAGCCAGTGCAAAAACTATCGAGGCATTATGTTACTCTCTGTACCAGGAAAGATCCTTAACAGAATAATCCTAGATCGAATTAAAACAACAGTGGACAAGAATCTACGAGACCAACAAGCAGTGTTCAGAAAGGAAAGATCGTGCAATGACCAAAAAGCCACATTGCGCTTGATAATAGAACAGTCAATTGAATGGAACAGCTCCCTCTATATCAACTTTATAGACTTTGAATTTTTATGGAAACTACTTGACCACTATGGCATACCAACCAAACTTATAACTTTAATAAAAAAATATGTATATTGGCATGAAAAAAAGGAGAACAAGTGTATTCAGTGTTCAAAAATAATTATATTCTTTAATAAGTAGCAGACATAAACATTAAACGTAATAGGTATGAAACAGTATCATATAAAAACCCAAGGGAGTGTGATAGTTACCGTTAATATGATTTGATTGTGAAATTTAACCCCGATCCCCCAAAGAACGTCAGTATCTGATCTATGAAAGTTAAAGTCTGACTGAATACACCCTGACTGGTCGGGCTCTACAGTCCCGGCACGCGCATACCACGCCCGGTCGGGTCAAAGGGAAATAACCCTAAAATAACACTAAGGAAAAACCATTATCAATATATAAACATAAACGTTCTGGTCCAGTCCAATATACCAGATAAGAAATATATTTACTGCATACTCAAACAAGAGGCCCATGGGCCACATCGCTCACCGGAGGAACAATAGGTAAGATAAAATCAGCTTAATGGAGTCATAATACAAACAATCTGGACAATGTACAATAATTCATGTAGAACCTGTATAAATAAAATCCATTTTCCCCCTAGCTATTCTTATGTTTATAATCATTAGTCTCTTTTCTAACAGGATGATTTTATAGTCATATCACATGTTGAGTATTGCAGTTTTCAAAAAGATCCTTAACAATTGTTTATAAATGGGATATAAAGCTACATCAAACTCTGAACCTTCTTGTGAGGCCGAAGAATTGTCCTGGAGCCAAAGTCTTAACAATTATAAAGAACCATCTGGCTGATTAGTTTCCGAGAAGAAGATTTTTAAAGATGTACTCTCTCTCTCTCTCTCTCTCTCTCTCTCTCTCTCTCTCTCTCTCTCTATATATATATATATATATATATATATTACTCTACCCCCAGGGGTCATGATTTTTTACAACTTTGAATCTAAACTACCTAAGGATGCTTCCACACAAGTTTCAGCTTTCCTGGCTGATTAGTCTCTGAGAAGAAGATTTTTAAAGATTTACTCTATATATTCCTATGTAAAACTTCTACCCCCATTGTGGCCCCACCCTAAATCCAGGAGTCATGATTTTCACAAGTTTGAATCTACACTACCTGAGGATGCTTCCACACAAGTTTCAGCTTTCCTGGCTGATTAGTTCTGAGAAGAAGATTTTTAAAGATTTACTCTATATATTCCTATGTAAAACTTCGACCCCCCATTGTGGCCCCACCCTACATCCAGGGGTCATGATTTTCACAAATTTGAATCTACACTACCTGAGGATGCTTCCACACAAGTTTCAGATTTCCTGGCTGATTAGTTTCTGAGAAGAAGATTTTGAAAGATTTACTCTATATATTCCTACATGTATGTAAAACTTCGACCCCCCCCCCCCCCTTGTGGCTCCACCCTACCCCCGGTGGTCATGAATTTCACAACTTTGAATCTACACTACCTGAGGATGCTTCCACACAAGTTTCAGCTTTCCTTGCTTTCTGGTTCTTGAGAACATTTTTGGAAAATATATCGAAATTTTTTATTAATTTCAAATTATCTCCCCTTGAAAACGGGTGTGGCCCTTAATTTTCACAACTTTGAATCCCCTTTGCCTAAGGATGATTTATGCTAAGTTTGGTTGAAATTGGCCCAGTAGTTCTTGAGAAGATGTTGAAAATGTGAAAAGTTTACGGACAGACAGACAGACGGACGCGGACAAAATGCTATCAGAATAGCTCACTTGAGCTTTCAGCTCAGGTGAGCTAAAAAGGAAAATGCAGTTACTTAATTCAAAGACATGTATACTAGAATTAATGATGGCACAATTCGCACCCCCCTTCTTACAGGAAACGATATATTATTCATCATATATATCATGTGTAGTCCATAGCCTCTCTTTGCTATTTCTAGAGGATTGGCACAGTATACAGAATACAATTGGTCCTCTCGATTCCCCAAGATGAATGAAGGCTCTACTGAGTAACCGAGAAGCGTGGTACCAATCCATATATATCTGAATTACTTTTTTAAAAAATCGCTTCTCGGCGGTAGCGGAAGCCAATGTGCTGAAAATATCGAATTTCCAATTTTTCTGTAACAATTAGATTTATTGTCACTTATTTCAAATTTTTTAACTAGATAGCGATGTTATAGATCTTATACGAACAAGTTCGTCATTCATAGCTCAATTGTTTTATTGCTCCTTTGTCTTTATTGTACCTTAGATAGTGTATGGTTTTGTATAATAATAGTGCACATACAACTCCATGTGTCATTCTGTGAGTGTAGAATAAATACTAGTATTTGAATGATTTGAGTTCACTGTTATCATTAACATTATCAATATAATTGATAATGATATGCTTCATTAACTAGATGTTCTGGGCTATTAACACGACTATATTATCAGTGTTTTCAATGTGCAATGTTTTTTTTAAATACGGTATTCATTTTACAGGTTAAACGATCACATTAAAAATTTACAGGTATTTGAGAGTGATTTTTATAAAAAAAAAAAAAAAAACCAAACTTGTAATTAAGTTATCTTTTATTTTGGTAGATATTTTAGATAAAACTGAAAATATATTATTCGTATACATAGATGTCATTACTAGCGATGAACACCCTTAAAATGTCTGGTAGCTCTTGGGTGTACTGTCTCAAATATCCATGACCTGGTTTTGATCGCTTGCTTAATGATCAAATCCCTTTGTATCTGATGAAATCATATCCCCTATCCCCTCGTTTGGCGACAATAGAAAGATAAGAAGCGGATCGAAGATCTGATTTTTATCAAATTGATTAAATCCTTTCGTATCTGATCTGGTCTTTCCTGACTACAAATCATTTGCATTTACCTGTTTTTCTCTTTCTCTTTTAATCATTAGTCAATATTTTTTTCTTCTTAAAAATATAGTATCTGTCAACAGTTATGATGCATTGAAATTGAATTCAAATTTTAATTGTTCTTTGTTACAGTTATTGTAAATTTCAATAATATGAAATAATTAATCGTTTGATGTCATTTTGAATTTAAAAAGTTGAATTCTTAAAAAAAAATAATAGAAAAGAAAATTACTAAAATACCAGTAATCAAATTGACCACAGAGAAAAATGCGCACAATAACGCAGAAAATTCTGCTTAAATAATGCTAGCATCACGGGCACATAATTATTTCCCCAATTTTATGGAATTGATGTTTCATGTCCTATTCTATGAAAATCTATTAATCATCGCGAACCCGACGTATTTTGCGACCAACCATCCCAAGGAATGGAAATAAATATTGTTGTCAGCCTAATCGAACACTTCGGTATTATGTCTAGGTTGACTCTTATTTGGTTACACTCGGGTTTTCCTATTCCACTACAGGGAAAAAAGTAGTTTAATGTGAAAATAATCAGAATTAAAGAACACATACTGGTCTATGATTTATGATCTACAGATTTATTACATGTATGTAAAAATTCGTGTTTTGTGAATCAGTCTTTATGACAAAATCTTTATCGTCTTTAAATTTGCTTCACGTATAGGAAATTATATATGTATAACGCATTCTATTACACAGAATGCGTAAAAAGACCTACACATTTTAATAATCAGCAATAACGCTCTGATTAATAACAAAATAAGCAAGGGGAATTCGTTCTCATCCGGAAGTCTCATTATTTCCATTTTGACAATGAATTACATTTCCAAGGCTTTACAGTTAATTCCATACTTGCTCAATGGTTTGACAAGTCTTAGAATGTCGGTCAGTCGGTGATTGATAGGGTTCAGGGCTTATAAAAAAATAATTCAGAATTACATTTAATTATGGCAATAAGAAGATTAATATTTACTCACATTGTAACTTAGAAATCGGCGGGTCCCGGAGGATGGGAGTAACAAAGGCTTGGTTTTAATAATTATATCCGTGATAATGCGATTGATTTTCCCCATTAAATAACGATACTCATTTCAAACATATATCTACGACATCTAATAGTTAAATGTATGACACTAATTATTTATCTGAAATGTGTAGCAAAAGTATCTTTTACGTCTTATATGTTTGCGGTTTTATAATTCTGTTAATCCGATTGTGCATTTATTTATATTTTGCCTATAAACCATATCATAGGCGTCGGAACCTTTATATATATTGAATGAATCAATCAATTAATCATTCAAATTTCCCACTAAGTGTTTGAATCCGAAAAAAATTTACCCAATAAGAGCTGGGCATTAATTTCCAAAACTACTTTTAAATTTTGCTGCTTTTCAAGATTTCGGATAAATCTTAAATCTCTCTCTCTCTCTCTCTCTCTCTCTCTCTCTCTCTCTCTCTCTCTCGCCACCTACTTTCAATTTGCTTTCGAAGCCTATGCATAAGGTGTTTTGCTAATAATCTAAGATACACGTCGACTCGTGCAAAACATTCTCTCTTGTTTGATTCGGTTTATGAATCACAAGGTTAAAAGGTAAGTGTAAATGTACCGTGAGACCCCAGTCACCTTAAAACATTATCCCACCCAACAGTGACCACTAGAAAAGATTAACTTCATTGATGGAAACATGGAAATAATCGATCAGTTGATATCACGGAAACGTATGCATTAAGCTTGCATGACAAAAAGAGGAAAAAAGTTCGGCTAGGTCTCAAATAGAAAGGACACGATTTCCTCATTGAGTCTCCTGTTTGGTCTATCTAATGGTCGTTGAGTTTGTGATATTCGTGTACATCACTTTGAACAGGAATTTTTAGATCTCTAAACACGCCAAACACATTAACGTGTAAAGAAAATACCTACATGTTAACCGTTTATAAGAATTAAAAGATTATGAAATACTGAGATTTTACTGGAATAGAATTGGGAACGCATGCTTTTACAGCGAAAATAAAAAGGTGACAACACTTTCACATCAGTCAGCAACGTTACAAACTTTTTTTTTTTCATTTTTATCTTCATCAGTCGATATTTCCTTTTTCTGCCAGAGAAGCTAAAATCTACTGCCTTATTCAACCCAGTACAGGAGGAAAACTATGAATACCTGAGTTATTCTATACATTAACGACTTGAGGACAGTTTGCGTACATAATGATATATATGTACGTAATTAGGTACCTGATACCAAATACCTATACAACAAGATCAAGGCTAGTCATCATTACCGAGAAATATAATCCCAGTGACACAATTTCTGAAATATATATTTACATATACCGAAATAATTTGCTGACGTAAAATTTCGTTTCAATGCTGGTACGTACAATACTTCATTGTACACATTCTACAAATTTTACGCAAGTATAGTAATTAGAATGGGGGATGGCTTTTACGAATTGAGAGGATGGTCAGCTCGATAAACAGATAATACGGGCTTTATACGCTGCATTTACACAGGAAGTGCCATGGCGGAAGACTAATTTCCGCTGTCTTGTCTTGGCACAATATAAAAACACGTGACGATCTAACGATCTATGACTTGAACCAGTGCCGTTTAATTAATTGATCATCCTTGACTCTGAATATATTAGGCCATTTATATTGATAGTTACTTGATGTATAATGTTCATAATTTTATATAATATATAAAAGCCTTACATAGATTTTCATTTGGCGTTATGCGACTTTAGATTCGGTCTTTTGATGGAAACATTGGACCTTATTATTGGGATAATTGGATTTTTATGTCTAGCAACATATCGAGTTTTTATAAACATAGAAAACTTCTCCAACTTTTATACTTGTCTTGTAGAAGCTTGGACACCTAAGTAAAGCATATTCTAAAGCTTCAATAAAGGATAGTTTAGAAGCAAATAAAATATGAGCAAAAAATAGTATCACATTTCAGTGAACCGAACCAATTATGATTGATGAAATGTTTTGTTACACCATAATAAAGATCTTTCACTTATATAATGTCTTTAAACACATATGAAAGACCAATCACCAAACACATATCAAAGACCAATAGATCTTATGTCCAGCATTCATAGACATGGATCAGGGAATTCTGAGAGCTAGGGTAAGGAACATATTTTTAATTGAAAAGTTAACATAGCAGAAGACAGCGTGATTGTTAAGGTATTTCAGTTGATGCATGTACATAATGTACATAATACTGAATTGATGAAAATTCTCAGATACTGTGGAATAATTAAATTTCGTGGTGGCTCAGTCTTCGTAGAATTCATGGGTAACTCTCATTCACGAATTAACATCCTCCACAATTTATAAATAAGGGTTATAAAGTCATATTTTCCTTGTAGGTATACGATACTACACGAAATCACGTCCCCATGAACCTGTATTATTTCAGCCATCCACGAAAATTGGCCCCACGAATTTTAAATATTCCATAGTATAGTGCAAATATAACAGATTAGAAAACTTTTGTTCTTATTTGATAGGGGTTGTACAGGTAAACATGCTATTTTATGACATAGAAAAATAGTAGGAGGAGACATAAAAGGAGGATAAAATGGTGCTGAATGTAGGGCACATTCTGATGACAGAGTTTTGCCAGAGATTGAATCCGCCACCCCAACGCATGCCAAATTATTTTTTTACGTACATTTGTACGTATGATATGCTTGGATTAGTCATTAAGTTTTATTAAAAACACAATCACTCCATGGTGTAATTAAGGGGGAGGACGTTGATCACATGACATTGGTTATAGAATATATAGTAATAGGTAATAAACATTTTGGAAGTAAAGTTGTTTGAATCTTTAATACAATTTATAGATGTAAAAACATCTTCATTTTGATTTGCGTCCCAAAAACCCAACCTTTTCAGTTCATTTTTAGTAATGACATATTCCGATCAGTTGTATCATGTAAAATTTCCTAATTAAAAAATATAAGTTGGGGAACTTGAATAAATGTAGAAATACAAAATCAGGACACAGCTGTGAGAAATCTATACAATGTTTTGTATCAACCTAAAGAGTAGTCATGCACCTAAAAAGCATCATATAATGCTTTCCTATCATGGCCCGCTAAGAGTGCAGCGTGCACAGATGGCGCGCCGCTTTCTAGGTCAATACCTGAGTAATGTCTTATCAATCGGAGAAGTCGTTGACATACTTTCGTACACTTCAAAGAGAGCAAAAGTTGATTGCAGTGCTACTCACAATCAGATTAATATCAGCAAACTATTAACTATAAAGGCTTGTAATACATACCCGTAAAATGTCCCCCATAAACCGCCAAATGCAGACGAAATGTCGGACTTTCTTTATTGTCGCTACTTTTCCACGAAGCAGTTATTAGCACAATTAAACCCATGATATATTTATATTGCTCTTTGGTGCTAGAAATCAATTGGAACCGTTTTTCCTGTGAAGTGGATTGACCTTCTGAACTTGTACAACAGAACTTGACTCGACAGGTCACCATCTGTAAATCTTTAATTAATTAGAGGATCTATAAATATTCCAAATGTTTCTCAACTTCAAGTATTCTTTATAATACTTGAATTAAAAGGGTAGGAACTTTGAAAACATTAATATGCATTAAACAGCTCGCATATCTGAAATTTTGTTATTTGACAAATTTCAATCATCTAAATGTACATGTACGTTTATATGTTACACAAGAACAAATGTACGTTGTTCAAGTACTTATATATATATATTGTACAAGAAGGTTTTTATGTTGTACAAGTACGTATATATGCTGTACAAGTAAGTACATACATGTATGTTGTACTCGTATTTGCTAATACACAATGATTATAATCTAAAGGAAATTATTTTATTTGTTGATTTATAGGCGTTGCTGCCATGGTAGAATAAATACAAACCCCGCTGGATTGTATCTGTGTTTTAAGTTTACTTAAATTACTTAATAAAGTGTGTTAAGTTACTTCAATTGTCGTTATTATTTTAAACTAAAGTATGTAACGTTACTTCAACTGTCGTTGTTATTGATTAGGGCTTTGCGCAAAAGGAAGGCAATTCTTCATGTACAAACGTATGTGCGTTTTTTTGTGTGTGCCAGCACCCTCTACCACTGGGCCATACTTTGCTAATAAGGTATCGGGCTATTTATGGAACTATGTGTAAAATTCACATCTTGCCTTCAGCTACTTCAACACTATCTGACCTCTTTGTGAATGTCTCATTTTGCCCTCAACCACTACTACGCGCTAGAATTATGGCTTTCTGTGGGAACAAATTATCTTGCCTTCAACGTAAGGTAGCAAGGGACAGTTTCGGATAAAGTAGCCGTCAATATTTTTGTAAAATTGAGAGTTGCCGTACTTCAAGGCTTATGAGTGTTGCTAGAATTCATGAAATGATTTTTAATGATTATCTTTAGTTAGAGGGGTGTCTCTTGTTGAAATTGATATGCAATATGTAGGCCCCATATGTTAGGTACATGAGAATCAGAAGTAAAATGCGAAACCAGCGGCTATGACTCTTGTCTTGACTTTACACAGTGAAATTGCAAGTTACAGACGGGAGGTAAAATAACACGAAAAGTAGGTGGATGGGACATTGTAAACTATACACCGGTAAGTTTCTGACATGTGATGGCGCAACATGCACACGGTACGGAAGGTCAACCCACAATGGTCCTCTGAGTTGACGTCTCCTCTAACTTCCAACTTTTGCCACTACAGCCATTTCTATGAATTTCTTATTGTACCGTCAACCAATATTATCCTTGTCCTCCGTTTGTGAATCGGTGTCATACCACTAGGCCAAGGTGAAGTGGTTTTATCCCCAGTAATGTGCAGTAAACTAGGATCTATACACATACACTAGAAATCATTAAACTGCAACAATAAATGTCCTATACTGTAAAATTGATTCTTTGGTAGCATCAACAAAGATTTATACATTTATCATCTATCATTAAATTTTATCATTAAATTATTCAGTGGTGCCACTGATGTTCGGAAAGTTAGTTGTACAACCTACAAAGGGAAGTAAAAAATAGTAGTTTAAGACCCTCAGTTAATTCAAATATTGACTGTAGAAATATAAAAAAAAAGTTAAGCTTATGTCAGAACACTTTATCATGATACATGTTAAACTGGAAATCGAGATCAATGATAAGGTAATGAGTGAAAGTGTGCAACAGTAATGATTACAAAAATTTGTATTTTATTTCTAGGAACATAAAAATTATCTATAAATTGGAAGAAAAAACAAACAAACAATAGAAATCTTAATCATGTGTTTGGTCTGTCCCACCCAGATACAAGTACAAAACAAACGTCGGTAAATAAATGTTGCAGGAGATTGCTTCCTTTGATGACAGTAGTGACTTGTTGGGCAGGTCATGTACTTATGAATTAAAGTGGTTTCAATGGGAACGCACTCGTTTCGTTGTTTCCCTTACACCAGTCGGATTGTAAAACAATGGGTATTAAGCAGGACCCCCGGAGTCATCCAGTACTTCTTTATTTCCGGTCTCCCACGCGCCTACAAAGATAATAAGTACATAAAGAATGACAGAATTTCAACCTATGTTTTAAACTAATTGGCGCGCACGGCTTGTAAGTTGATCTACCTATTTTGTATGGCAATACATACCTGTTATGTACAGATATCGAAAACATACATCAGCCATAAAGTTGGGCTCTCAATGAAAAGTACTAGCATAGATTACCAAGTCCTGTGACATTGATTCATTTACTGTTAATTGTTGAAGGGAGCTCGTCTGGCTGGCAGCGATCACTTGTTTGATATCGTTACATCGGGGTCCATTGGAACTGTACAGTGCCTATCCGCTGAAAAACACTTGATTATTAAAGGTAGGTCCTTTTCATGCTATAATTACGGAGTGCACGAGGCAGCAAGAAAAGACGATATTAGCTCCCACGCAAATTAGATTATCAAGAATTAATTCGCTATTGTTCCCGCACTCTTCTTGTCCTTATAACGAAGTTACGAAGATTCCAAAGTAGTATTTAACTATTCTCCAAAAATATTTATTTTAATTAATTTATTTTTGGCTTTAAACAGAATGCTCAAGACGTAGTAACACTAATTATTGCAAGAAAATCGAATAGGATATCCGAAACTTAATTCTTTCGAAAAAAAAATTGGTCGCTTTTTGATGCAGTTGTTGGTAAAATAAATGTAGTTTATACAACTATTGACAAAAGAAAATTATCTATCAATACTGTCGATAGTTGCCGAGCAGTAACCTAATTAGTATTATTCTATAAAGTTTCATCTGGCCTCTTGTTAGCAAAAAATACAGAATAAAATAAACCTGGTATAGTGATCAATGTTTTACTATAAAAATAATAAATCCTGTTAAAGAGGTTCGCTCCTGAGGTTTTGGGTAGCCATTTTGGATCACCTCTAGTCTGAAACTTCTGCATCACATATAAATGCTAGTAGTATATTTATATTCTACAATGCCAAATAAACTATATTGAATAAAATTGTTTTTTAAAAATTACATTTTTACAGAGTTTAATAAGGGACTATATTTTGTGGCGGAAGGTTTTCAAGAAGGGAATGAACAATTCATTTTCATAACTCTTTAGTTTTGGAGTACTGTTACTTTAGCTTCCTAATTTTCAGCGCAGACAGAACTTCTAGATAGTTTGTGTATTACGATATGCTCATGATGTTCCGAAAAACATATTTAAACAATATTTTTTAGATTTCTATCGATATATTTTGGCATGTTTAGCTTATATTTTACAGAAGTTAGGAAAAAATTAACCGCAATTTTGGCCTAAAATTAGCTTAATATTTCATGCTATATCTCAATTTTTTTAAATGTGACCCCTACTTGTTTTACTTTTAAATGAGACATTAAATGTATGTCTCTCTGTGTGCAAAGTTTTGGAAAGGTGACATTACTATAATTTTTTTTTTATTTGCGTTATAATTTGATTACTCCAAAATTTTGTAACATATGTTGTTGTTTTCATTATGTACTGGCCTTTGAAGCCACCAGTAAAGCAAGAATTTTTAAACTTTGACTTAGATTTTACTTTTATAGTCACTACATGTGTTCAACTTCATACTGTATTAACATCATAACTACATGTAAATAATAGTTCAAACTATAAATATTTGTTTGATATCTTCAAATTATCAATTTCCATGCCAAATTTTAGCAAAAATTTCAGGAAAATTATCATTTCTGTTTGGTGCCCTATATTTCCAAAAAAATGGCATGTGACATGGGTCACAAATAAAATAAATGAACATTTTATGTCCCCATCTTTATATTCAAGAGGTTTTCGGATGATTTACATTACTATTATTTCAGGTGCCAACCTCCTTAATATTATTTCTTTATATTAAATATAAAAATACTTACACTTTTTTTCCTTGTGACTTGTTTTGTTTACACTACCATTTACCAACCTAATTTTTCACTGTCTCGACAATAGTTCTGCGTTTTTTAATCGTATTTGTAAGCAACATATAAACTTTTAAATATTAAAATTTTCAGAAGGTTCCTCACTTTTAGACTACTTTAAAATCACTTACTAGACTCGTAATTCACTTGCAATTTTCAATATCAATGATATTTGGGGCGACTTTTTTTTTTTTACATTGTATCTAAAAAGTTTCTCAAATCAGTCAATTTTTTTTACATTTTAAACCTCAGCCATTTAAGATAACAACGATTATGCATGTATATATTGATAAAATTTGCTTGCAACATGTACATCGATTAATCTGATTATTGTAGAATCTTTAATATTATCATGGGATTTGGTTTCTTTTTCTGTGTGTGCCCTAAGTAAAAGAGCACTATTCTTCTTTCCCCCTTTTCTCAAAGCCACATTTCCTTTTACTTTCTTTTTCTAATAAAATCTATATTTTAGCGTGGCACTGCCTTTGAAGCGGGACCTATACTAGTCAAAGCTTGGCGAATATGATATAACTATAATTATTTGAAGGTTAAGAAATGATAGAAAAAAGACATGGTTGTGTGATTCTAACAACCGATAATATACCTGTGTTGGTTGTATTGTTAAATATAAATACTAATAAATGCATTTTAAAAGAACGAGGGGTATCTACCTAAATGAGAAAAATTCGACCTTAGGGTGGGTTGTTTTGAATTCGGGCCATTGTTTTATCAATCATGCAGGAAACATACATTTATAATTTGCAATATTTTCATTTGATGATATTGTTTTCATTGGGGAAATTGTTTTAATTATCTTAAAAATGTTTTAAAATATATAACATAGCTTGAATCTAAGAGATGTATAAATATGTAAGGAGCATTTGTGGTCAGTAATTAAATATTTTTTTTAAATATTTTCTTTCTTTACCATTCACAAAATTTAGCAAAAGTTGTTGTTTAGCAAAGTTGTTGTACTTTAATGCTTTATCTTATCAATGAAAATGCAGTCAGCTAGTCTGTGATGTATCTTTATCATAAGTACACTGTACATTAATGGGTGAAGGAGGGGGGGGGGGGATCATAATTTTCCTTGCTCTAATTGTTTAACAGAAACATTTATACTTGTAGTTATATTTCTACGATTATAATACATGTAAGTATGTTAGGAACAGATTTCTTTTTCAGTTATATGGCTTTATAAAACAATTATTATAATGAGTTGGTCGTTCTGTGCGACCTTTACATTGTTATACGGGTCTCGTACCAATTAGGGCTTGATCTTAGGGGAAGCTACAGGTATTATATACATTATAATTTTTACATGTACAACGTATATGTATGGCCGATATATCGCAATTGAATATCCTATAAAATGCAGTATGAATTATTAATGCTTATCAATGATAATAATAATAATGGTTAACAATAATAATAAATGGTGAACAATAAATAAATAGTTAACACGTGCTACATGTTCCAGTCAGAAAGAAGCAAGGTTTGGTGTGCTGGTTATGTTTGTTCGCGTTCATGATTTAATCTCTTTTTGCAATTATTTCTTATCTCAGATAATGAAATCCTTCTACCATTTCTTTTTCACTTCACCTATTATTTCAAAATTCGGTAAAATTCCTTTCCTTTAATATTTTTACTGATTTGTGTTTGAATTCCTACGCCAAATTAAAAAAGTGAAATATCCCGTTACAAGTAAAATACACTCGTTCTTAGGACAACGACCTTTTTAATTTGTTTTATTTTCTGATATAAGTAGATCATAAATCGTTTATCCATTTCCCGCTGAACATTATACGAGGAAATAGATATGGACTCGGTAAAAGTTTGTAATCATGGAATTGAATGCCTGCAGTCTTACTTCATAAATCTTACAATCTTACACTCTTTTAATATGGTTGCATAGTAATCTCATAAACTGTAGCGTTATAAACCTTAAAACGAAAGAAAACATGACCAAAATCGTGATAGTCCCTTCGATGTTTTTTCAAATCTTGGAATATAGTATCACAATATTTTCAAAGAATTCATATTTAAAATTTCCGAGATAGAATGATATAATGAACTGTTGTTCAGGCCCATGAGCCTCTTGTTTAAAAACGTTATCAGCAAATTTATTTGACCGAAATGAACACTAATTACATTTTATAACAAACCAGATTTGTCAATGTAATTGAGCATTGGCCGATTTCTGCAAAAAGCAAAACTCGATGATAAGACATGAACACAGAGCATAAGTTGTTGTTGAATGGACTTTACAATTATCCATCGTTCCTTCCTCTCGATTTGTAGTGGCGGTTGCTTTCTGGGTTAACGGTTGCCCGGGGAATCCGCCTTAGTCTTTGCATCGAAAGAATAAAGGTTTCAAGACGACTTAGAATTTGAATTATGTTGCACATTGAACAATCTTGTTTTGGTTTTCAAATTCACATCTTTACACTGTAAATTACATGTTTTAAAGCTGAATTATCTTTTTATGAAACCTCTGAAGAGATGTAATGTTCTTAAAAATCGCATACAACATCAAGCTAACAATATGTTTTTTCTAGTTTTTTCTTTTAATGGGTACAATGTACATAAACTAGAACGTGTAAAAATAAACCTCAGTTTTAACAGGGTTTTCCAGTTATTGAACTGGTGGAAATGGCGGGCGGGCGGCTGCCAAAAAGGCACCCTTATTGTAAGGATAATTCCTCCTACAGTTTTCAAGATAGGAAGTTGTTGTTTTGCAGATCAATTGTATGTATCAGAGATGTGCTTACGATTTAGATTTCTGGTAATTAATGTGAAAAAAAAATGCCAGCTATTTTTGGCAAAACATTTTATATTGGGTACCCTTATTGAACGAATAACTCCTCCTACAGTTTTCAAGATAGGAAGTTGTTCTTCTGTAGATCAACTGTACGTGTATCAGAGATGTACATTTTACTTGAATTATGATTTTTGGTAATTAATGAAAAAAATACCAGCTGTTGAACTCAACTATTTTTTTTTAAATGTTGCATGTAGAGTATCCCGTTTCTTTGGAAAGGTAGTGTTTATCAAATCAGGGTTGACAAATGGGTTATAGGTACATGTAGTTCACACAAAAGAAAACCCGAAAAAAGACACATTGACACGTTTTATTCTTGTTCTAAATGGTTTACTGTATAGGTTTAGTTTAATTAAGTTTTTTTTTATCTGATTTATACATTATTTTAAATACCTTTCAGGTGGTATTGGACACCTTGCAATATTAATGTGGATAAAAGTACATTGAAATCAAAATTTACAAATTTGCCTAGAAAAGTATTTAATTTTTTTTTTGGAAAGGTTAAGGTGGCTCACTACACATGGAAATATTTTCTCAAATAAGCAGAAAATTACTCTCAAATCAGCAGAAAATTACTTAATTATGAATGATATCATAATGAATAAGAAGTATTTAAGTAAAATAGGCCAAAAAATGTGCAATTTTGGATGAAAAATTACATTTTTGAAAATTTGAAATTGATTCAGTAAACATGAACAAAAGCTCCAGGCGGATTTGAACTCATGAACTGCGGTTCAGAAGCCCAATTCTTTTACCACTGAGCTTCGACGATATACAATCCAATCGAACGATATAAATAGTTTAACAAAACATTTAAATCGCCATCTTATGACGTAATGTCCTAAAAAGTATAAGTCTAGGTGAAGTGGAGTACCTTATAAGTATTCTAAAACCCCTGTCACTGTAGGGTTCATGGCGTACATATTCGCAACCGATGCTCTAACCCATTGCTCTAAGCTGCTTGGTAACATATTTGTGGCAGAAAAACCCTATAAAATTAAACTGAATTTTATTGTTTATTTCGATAGGAAGCACGTCACAATGTGGATTGTCCCATACCACCTTTATAGACATTAAGCAACGAACGTTTTTGTACAGATTTGAAGGAATTCGATAAAGAAAAGCTTCTTAATTCTTTATTGTGCAAGATCGCGATAAAGAAGTCAATAAAATTAAAAATTAACAAGCGTGGGTAACCCCACAAGAGTTAAGTATTTTTTCACTCTATTTTTCATTGTAAATTATGAGCCATTTCCAATCGACAAACGCATCCCATAGAAAATGTGCATTGATCTTTATTGGCGTGCGCTGAAATTCAGCGTGAAAATCACCAAGACCCTCAGTGAAATGGATGCATTAAATGTTTTGGGATCACATTTAATTTGTTCTATGTCTAAATTTTGGGTACGGACTTGGCCTAATCATTTATACAAAAACTGTATATTACTATGGAATGTCACTTTCATCCATTAGGCTCGTCACAGTGATTCTGTTTTTTTCCGGGTTTTCCCACAACCTTTCAGAGTGTGATAATAGATGGGCAATATTATTGAGTTCCCAAACTTTAACGTTGAGCATATAATTACGGTTTAGGGAGAATCGTATGGAATGAAAACACCCAAGAATCATCATTACATCTTTCTTTGTCTTTCTCAACAAAATTAATCTTGTCATGGATTATAACGCAAGAAGACGATATAAATGTAGAAATTGCATATGTCGCTACGAAAACCGTCGTAAAAGACACTTCTAAGTACAATAATTATCACATCTTCCTAACAAAATTAATGAGAAGCATGTAAAATCAAGTCTTTAGCCGTCCCAAAGGAGAATAAAAAAACACAAGATAAGGAAATGTTTGAATCTACCAGCCGTTGTGTATTCACTGAGCAGAAGAAAGGATTGTCTTTGTCCAGCAGATTTAGTAATCAATTCTGACTTACTTTGTGAGAATAATATTTACAATATACGTTTTTACCCAGTTCACTTTTTTTATTGTTTAATTACTTTCAGTATGATATACGATTTCGCGTTTTTGACTGAAACTTGATTGCCTTAAAGTTTGTTTACTTTTAACTGGTAAAGTATTGAATAATGGTAAATGGTAAAATGTTTTGTATCTCATGACATTGAAGAAAGTCCTAATACTATAAAATGGAGAGGTAGGGAGAAAGCGTCGCATCTAGGTACACCTGCGTGTCAAATCGAAGTACGGTTACAAGACATATCTAGAGGTAGGTACAATTACGCTTCATTTAGAGGTACGGCTACACGACATATCGAGGTACGACTACACGACATATAGAGGTACGACTACACGACATATGAGTACGGCTACACGACATAAAAAGGTACGACTGCACGACATATAGAGGTCCGACTACACGACATATAGAGGTGCTGCTACACGACATATCGAAGTCCGACTACACGAAAGATCGAGGCACAACTACATGACTATCGAGGTACAACTACACGACATATCAGGCACAACTACACGACTATCGAGGTCCGACTACACGACATATAGAGGTACAACTACATGACATATCCAGATACGACTACACGACAGATCGAGGCAATACCACTAGACTATCGAGGTACAACACACGACATATACAACGACATATAAAGGTAGGACTACACAACATATAGAAGTACGTCTACACGACATATCCAGGTACGACTACACGACATATAGAGGTACGACTACACGATATATAGAGATACGACTACACGACATGACACATCTAAAAACAATTAAGCAGCATATATAGGTACGATTGCGCCTCCCGTCAAGGTACAACTACCTACGCGTCTTATCATAATATGCGACACAGTGAAGAACACGTAAGCATCTCAGTGCGACTCCGCCAGATACATGTATTATTACGCGCCATAGTAATGTTCTATTACATGTTGCAGAGAGATATGACTAGAATGATGCGTCTTACTCGAAGAGCCCGTATTGATCAATGACGAGTCTATTGTCATTTATTTCAGTGTATGAAATACACACTGTGTCATTTTTTCATGACAAAATGAACAATTACATGAGTATAATGCCTTTCTTTTCAATATTTTTGAAAAAGGGGAAATTGCATCAATAATCTGAAACAAGAGAAGGGAGTAATGGAAACTTATCGTAAACACAGACAATCAGTTCCGTTCTTATTGTAAGAAAGTCATTTGCATTGCTCTGGGTAAATGTCATCATTATAATGCTTTTAACACCAAAAGATCAATCACTTCTAAAACCAAGTCATCAATCATTCAAGGATTATCACCATTTATGACCACATAATTAAGCGTAAATAACAGGATTAACCCGGTGAAATATGGTTAGAGAGTATAAGAAAACTATACCAAAAGATTTTGCCAAGAGGATTTCAAACACTTGCTACAAGGAAAATAGTATCGTATTCACGCAATTAACCCGTTCCATCAACTTAACTGTACATCAATATTTTACGTAGGTTCACCGAACTAGAATGGAATAGAACAAAATCTTTTTAATGAAAAAATACCAACATGATTAAACAAAATGGAAAATGTTAACCACACTCTTAATCAATGAAAGCTGTTTAGTTTGATAGAAGATTTGATAACAGTTTCGTCAACAAACAAGACCATCCCAAACATTTTGCATTCATATGAAAGAAAATTTTTTTGTTTCCATTATCATCAGCTCCTATAGAGATATGTACAATTATTCTAAAAATTAAAGATGAATTATTTGAATATGATACATTATCGATAATGTGACCTCGAATTGTGAAATTGTATGTCCGCTTGCATGATTCATGTTTTACCACTATGAAAATAAAACACATTTTACTCACCAAAATTTAGTTCAATTATTAGAAGTGGCAGACTGTTATTCGACACCATATTTGGGGTGGTTTTTCCATTATAAATAGAAAATCAAACCTTATCTAGATTTTGAATATTGATACTTATATGTCACTTCATACCCACTGATACTTACCTAGATAATCGCTTCAAAATCATGACACTTCGAAGGCCACCTTAACATTGCCTTTAGCTACGTAGAAACCCACAGTGCACTAAATTGTCGATAAACTTTCTTAAAAGTGACATAAAGACGCAAATGAATCATGAAATAACAGTACTTCTGTGTTGACTTAGTAAACTTTCCCCTACAGATGTAGGCTACTTCCTCGATCTTTGAAAACAGAGTCGCTTTGCTGCCACAGGGTGCTTGAAAAGTGAGAAACCCGATTAAGTCATTTAGGACTTTCGTACAAATTTGCAATAAATAAAAAAGGTCGACAATTTTAATGGCATGAAATAAGACGTAGTGTTGGTTTATCAGAGAGAACCACTGGATAAAGGAAATGATGTATTGAACTAACTTTCAACCATAAGATTTTCATTAACCATTAGAGATCTGCTTTGCAAAAGTACACGTTTTCAGAACCTGCCATTACAATACGGTTATTAGACTTGTCATAAGGTTGATTAGGGCGAGTTTTAGGAGCATAATGATGACCAAGCCACCACTGACACCCAGGGAGATCAATGTGACTGTCAAACCTATTTACAATGTCCCGTTATAATTAATCAATTTGGGATTATAGTCATCCTTTCTAATTATTCTCGACTCATACAACCTGCGTGTTTGGTCACTGTAACGTTTTGTTTCGCCCTACCCGAGAATACATCGCCAAAACACGTTAACAAGGTGCGTATAAAATACAGGTAATTAATAGGAACTATGCTAGGCTTGCGTCATCATTAACTTACGATGTAATGTGTTTTTAATCACCGTTTGATGTTTCATTTCAATCTGACAAAAGAAACAAAACTTCCTAAATCCCTACTGCTCTCATAATCATGATATCAACTTCCTATGTTTATGTCATGTAATGCTTGTCTTTCCTTTGGAAAATTTAAGAATCAATATTCCATGTATCAAAGTTTAATTTACTGTTTTATATTTGTTAGCACCGGGCAAACAAATGCACAAATACAAGAGCTTTCGCTGGAGGCCCACTGGCCGTGGTTGCACCCCGCTCGCTGCTTCGTGGTCTTGTGGTATTGATTTTACTTCTCCATAAAGGAAAACCACTGTCAACCCTTTGTTATGACTTTATCAGCTCTTCTCTACCTTGATACAGTTTCTCCTGATTGTGTATTTGACGAGTTCACCTGTTAGTTCAAAGTTTTGCATTTCTATAAGCTGTATTATTGCATACACGTAAAGCTATATCTAGAAACAATCTTGAAAAAAATTTATCAGATATTAATTTTGTAACTCTTAACTGAATACTCGAATAATGAATTCAACACATCGCATTAGCAATTTAACAGGATATTGAAACGAACTGGAACATTTCAGAGTTTCAGCAACGGTGAAACACTTTAGCAACTAAAACAACTTCGGTGAAAACACTTTAGCAACTAAAACAACTTAAATATGTCTAGCTTTACTTGGTTTGTATGAATGCTTCTCTTCATAATTAAATATTCAGTAATTAAAACATTAATAGCTGCTAACAATTAATGGACGATTAGAAAAAATTCTACACATCTTTTTATGTGTATTTACAATGAACAGTTAACTAAACAGTAAACCAAACAGTATCAAGTAAAATGACGTGGAAGTCAATTGTTTGGTAACTTAACAATTAGGTACACACAAAAATTCAGCGAATTTCCTTTATCTTGATGGATAAAGCATTTAATAAAATTAATTGATGAAAAGATAAACCGTAACAACTTCGTTTATCTGATATACCCACTGCGGCCAATGCTCTTGTTAAGTATAGTACGGGGATGATCGAACCCATTAACAAACAGATTCGTGGATTCGATTATCTAAGATTGCTGTTGACGCATGATCTCCAGCATTGACTGGAGTTTGACAAACAAGGTGACACCTTATCCAGCAATATTTTGCGTGGCGAACCAATGTAATGTGTATTTACTTTTTTAGTGTTTGGGACTTTACAACCCAATATAACAATTAGTTCCCGCTCGAGTGTGGACGACGAGCGGTGATTACATTGTTTGATACGCGTTTGTCTCTATATGTTGAAACCACATGAACCTGTAACAAAATAAAACCATGTGTACTCTCAATAGATGGATCAATATCTGTATGTTGTACGTCCTTTCTAGACATTATATCTAAAGATCGTTTAACATGGAAACTCTTAATTATAAGTAATAATTTTGGTCAGAATTTCAAATGGACATTTGATTATGTGTGTTGTGAATTTGAACAGGGCTCTTTTTGTGCAGTGTCCTCCACCACCCTGTAAAGATTGGTAATACATGTACTTGTGCTCAGATTTGTCCTGCGCATGAAATGAAGTCTCATCCTTCAATGCACGCACCTAACAAAATCGTTCAAAAACAGATCGAAAACCTTCATGAAACATGATCAATTACACCCTATAAACCCGAATTCAATCCTTATTTGTGGGAGATTTACTGTAGCCTGTCAAAAATAGTAAAAGACTGCGAATGTCTTAAACAAAACAACGCAGGAACGGTCATAATTTTTCAAAGTCTTCAAACTAGACACCAGTAGACGTCAGTTGCTGAAGGAGTACACATAGCAATGTCAATCCAGAAAAGTAAATATCCGACTTGAGTACCTTGTTAATTTTGGACGAATTTCTGTCAATATTTTCTGCTAATTTGACCAGGAGTTATTGAATCAATAAAGGACAAACAACATGAGTAATTTATCTCTGATGACACTGTTTGCCTGTCATTAATTTCTAATGCCATATACACAGTTACAATGTTCATCCTCTTAAGCAGAATTTTCATTGTCTCTGAATTAATACACGTCGATACACTTATCATTTCAACTCGAACGCTTCCAGTCCGCACAATGGTTTTCTGTCCTCTTTTAAGATTCAAATTTTAAGGCCATTTTTGATACTATCTAGCATTAAGTTGACAACATAAAAGATTTTTTACAGGAGCAAATTTCACATCAAACCAATGTCTTTGATAATTTTTTAGCAACGATTCGGTATTACACCTAAGATCATTATGCTGACAATTCAAAGAGCAATGCAAAACTTTATGGACATTTGCAATCCAATAAAAAGTGGGACTATTTCAGGTTTATGAATTATTCATCATTGTTATTGTTCTTGCTGTGATCTATGAAATGTCTTAAGATATTTACAACACACTATACGACAGAAGCACACAGGGTAACTTTATTTGCTACTATTAACAGTAACCGAACTATTCTTGGCCCAGTCACCTTTGCAATAATTTGTTCCAATTATTTAGTTCTTTCTTGTTACAGATGTAATTGTGACGTTGAAAACTAAAATTAAGAATTTGTTTAAGTGATCCAGAATAAATTGAAAACTTTTTCCCCTTTAATCATGCTATTTGATATGTTCAGCTCACGTACTAAAAGATTGATTTTGACTAATTGTTCAATGCCTTAACACGTTATCAATCGGAATCAGCATGAAAGGTAGATTATTTTGGATTTTTTACTTTGATAAAAAAAAAATAGGACGATTTGCAATTCAGTTCTTTCTATTCTTGTTAGATTGCATAGACTTTTGTTTATAAAAGGAATAGAAACCAAAGTGTTTCATTCCATATGTCTGGGGAAAAAAAAACCTTGAGTTAAAATGGTATTCTCAAGTTTATATATAACATCACTTATCATAAATGAAACCAGACATGACTCGTATCTAGATGTAATTAAGATTGTAAGGATTGTATTCCTAACGACCTTTACCACAAGTGTTTTGTTTTACAGTTCCAATGTACTAAAGCCAACATACGGCTAACTGAATCAGGAAGATTCACCTTGTATTAGCAAAATTCACCTTTGTGTAACCTTGATTTGATTTTTACACGCATAACCAGATTGTGCAAGTATACAAATTGATGGTTGCCTTTTTCAGAAGTGTTTGTCTTATGTAATTAATTTTAGTTGTTTAAGATTATTTAAGATTAAAGATGCCACTTAATCAAGTCGGTTATGCTCTTTTGAAACAACCGTGAATCTCTTTTGTATACTTAGTGAATTTATAGGTTTTGAAAACACACTGGAATAGATAAAGTGTATCATTCTTTATGAATGCTAAGAATCGATCGTATCTCATATCATATGGTCAAAATCTCTAAAATTTTGTTAATCATTACATGTAGTTCTCATTTCCATTTCTTGCATTGCTTTTACCATCAGAATAATCACCAGTTTCATTGTCTTATTATCAAAACAAGAATAATAAACCTGATTTTATCTGATACAACAACAAAAGATGTCGCCAGTAATTATTGTATTTTATGCACCTCTCTCTAATTTACTTTTTTGAGATAAAAGTTATCGTTGGAAAATTAAAAGCGTATCAAAATACAGAATATTCATTATAAGGGTCGAATGGTTAGGGCAGTTATTAGTCTATATTGATCTCCTTATGATTGCGTTCTCTGTATTAAGATACAGGAAATTGCTCTATTTTTAAAGTTAAAATATATATGATTTTATTTTCTTTAAGAAATGGTTATTTATATCTTAGAAAATCGCATCTGGAAATTAAAGGTAGATCTGATGGTTAATGTGTTGACCATCCAGCCTCCTTAAGACAATAGGTCACTAGGGTTCATTTTTTTACCCATGACGTCACAAGATACCAATGACATCCCCCTCCTGTCTTTAAGTGGCTTCCTTGTCCATTATTTCAGGTGTTGTTTCTTTGTATGGCGCATGGATATGTTAACTCCCACGTAGCCTGTGAGCTCAATCTGAATCAATTAGTTATATAGAAATTCAAACACTCGCTCCTATCTAAAGGGGTATCGGACTTTACATATATATGACATTCAGTCGCAAGGTATTTCATTCTTTCAGATTTATTCTTACGGGGATGTCGGCACAGAGGAACTTGCTACTTGCAGTCGTTGGATTGTGTTTTTGTTTTCAACTGTTACCTGTGAAAGCATTAAACTGTAATGACATCTGTATGAGCGGCATAGCTTCAGATAGTTGTAACTGCAATGTTAAGCTTCCATTTCGTTGGGGAAAACGGTCGACTCTTCGACTTCCATTTAGATTTGGAAAACGGAGCAGCTCGAGTATGGAATCATACGGTGACGACAGGTGAGGTGTTATGTAAAGTATTATACCAATTTTATTTTGTTTGATTTTTGATTTGGAGGTTTGTGATTTTTATTTGAATTTCTTCGGTTTTTGTTTTTTGTTTGTTTGTGTTTTTGGTTGTTTTTTTTATCTTTCGTTTATATCGCATTTCATCTATAATATGGATTTTTTAAAAGAACAAATTAAGAAATAAACCACTGGAACATAATTAAGGAATTTCAAACGAAAATTTTCTAGCCTTCATTGAACAAATGCAGATGAGAAATGTTTTTGTCACGATTCAAATTAAAAGCAAACTGAGGACAGGCATATCTCGATGTTTATTAAATTCTATGTGAAATCCTAATGCTACATATTGAAACACTGTCTGCTTCAAACCTAAGTGTGTAGCTGCTCTTTTCCACAATGAGAAAATTGAATTGGTTTATAGCCTTAAGTCTTTCAGTAAAATATATTTAGAATATCCCTATCTTTTAAAGAGTGTTGAATGAAAATCTTTTAATAAAAAAATCATTATTAAAATAAATTAAAAAACTATAAACGTATTATATATGGCGTGTACGATATTTGGCGGAAATTAGTATTTGAACATGTTGGCTTGGATTTTAATTAGCGTATTCCTGAATTTGACTATTCTTATACATACATGTATATGCATGGCATTTAGAGATGTACATGTACTTGATTCGACGGAAGCCACATTCCGCCAAAAGTACGTTTACAGTATAAGTTGTAGGAAAATTAAAGAGAATACGATCGTTGATAATACCCTTCAGAAAATTCTTTTTTATGGATTATGTTTAATTTAATAAACCTGCAGAAAAAAGAAATATATTTCGGTGGCATAAGTAATGAGCATTTTGCGAGAAAAGAAAAAAAAATCATGTCTTTTAGATCAAAGATTACCCCCTTTCAGATTAAATTTAGTAAGCTTTGAAACGTGTCACTGTTACTTATATGGTAAAAAGAAATGAACAGAAAATAATGTACATGTAAACTAATTTGAATGCCAAAAAAGTGTCTGTAGAATGTAGAATCCATTTACTACTTTACTATTCTTTTTCGAGGAGGAACTCTTCAAAAGGAAAAAAAATTACCAGCCCCGTGCAACTTCATATCCTTGATTTAGTAATTTTTAACAAACACAATATTGGATGTCTATTTCTATAGAAACCAATCTGTTTAAATTTAAGACTGTCATAAATGTCTTAGCTTGTCATCGTAAAATTTCATTAAGCAAAGGACTCCTGCTAAATCCCCCAAATAATGGCCGATACGAATTTCCGTTGTAGATGGCTACAATAAGATGCAATTAGTATCTTGGCAATCACATTCCTATTTTTTTTTTTTATTCATCCGAGGTTTACGTGTTATTATTTGTATTTTAATTTTCTGTTGTGCGCAAAAGAAATTTAATCATCGTGTATTTCTCGTAATGTTTAATCAAATTGATTTATTATGTATCAGTATAGAATATCAAATCATAAAACTGAACTGAGTTCAAATTCTGCTTTATGTCACGTGTCATTTTTATTTGTTTGAATTCATATTTTCTATTTGATCGAGCTTACATTGTTAGGTATCATAAAATGGTGCAAAAATTACTCATATATGTACCTCATTGAAATCTTTTTAATATCACATACATGTAGCATTAAAACCAATTATCCGAGTACTAGTATTTCGCTCTTACATACATGTACTTGTGTTGTGTTTTAATATCACAGCACTTGTTTCGCTGGGCAGAAATGTTGTAATAGCCCAAGTATTGTAGCCCGAAATGTATTTAGAATATTTTGGAATGGTATTTTCTGACAACTACATGTATTCACTTTTTCGACAAAAAATATATCCAAAGTATGTTTGTCAAATGTTGTGATGAAAGTGATTTTTGCAGTGTTTTTTACGTTTACAACTTGGTATTAACCTTTTTAGCTGCAGAATACAAATACAGTCATTTTTTTAAATTTCATATCAGTCATCAAGTATCAAGATTAGAGGAATAATACATGCAAAGTTTTACATTTTAAGTTCAATTTTCATCAATCTATATATTCAAGACCATCGAAAGATACATGTATAATTATAAATTATTACATGTACACTATTCTAGCTCTTTCCTTTGCGACAACGAATTAGGCTTAAAATGGGAGTGAACTCAAAACTTGATACCATAAAAAGGAGTTACTAATCTATGTAATTTCAATGGTGTTTACAATCATGCCTTCTCTGTCTTTTCAGGGTTGCAAAACTTCACGCTTTAGCCAGAATTTTGGCAGCTGCTGACTACCCGGAATATTAAATCAAGAGAAAATGTTGCAAAACTGTGTGTGAAGACTGAAGTGCCTGGTGTGAAAGAGAGTTATCACAATTCTAAAAGAGCCGGACTCCATTTTGTCAATTGTACCAATTTTGTTGTCCACGTGACAATCGAATAACTGAAAATCATAACTATGTCATTGTTGGATCGGTGATCAAAACCCACTGTCAGTAATGGTTAATAAAATTCATTGTATGGCAAACAGCTAACATAAGATATGAAATATTGTTTTGCTTCAAATAACATATGTCAAATCAAATAAACTTGCATTAAATATTCCATGAATATATATGAAATTGGACTTCATCAATGTAATTTTCGTTCGTAGCAAAAAGAGCATTTGAATATTGTCTAATTCACAGGGCTGTAGTAGAGCGACACGTTTAATTTTCTATATTACTATTACATATTTTTTTGCCTCGTTTTGATGCACATGTATCGCGTTTGTACAAATGCATGCCGCCATTGCAATCATTTTATTCAACCAAATTGTTCGAGTTGCTAACGCGTACTGCACTTGCATCTTGCCAAATTTCAAGTTTATTCAAACTTGTACTACATGTTGGTCATTATATGCATCATGCGTATATTGCTCAACAGACGGGCTTGCAAAACATAGTTAGGGCTCAGCTGGATACGAGGAATAGCATAGTCTAAACCGGACTTGGTCATACATGGACAATCGGTGCTTGTTTTTATGCAAATAAAGCGCTTCAAGTATCAGGATATTTATATTTTGATTATAAACAGTTTTTTCCCGATATTATTCGACTTCTTATAGATTTCGGAAAAAAGGCCTCCGATTGATGGACGTATTTCTATTACAACGGCATCGATCTTGCAGTTAAATCAATGCACAACTTCATTAGGAACACCTGTGAAATCTCTATTGACTCACATTTTCTTAGCATTTAAGTTTATTTTTCTATGATCAACATCTTTCATCTAGTCATGATTTAAATGTACTAAACAGAAGAAAAGGCACATGATCCACATCGATCCCCCGATCATCCGTTTTTGTATCTCTTTTGGGCATAATATCCTAAAATCTAAGAGGCATAAACCGACTGATCTTATTATTCTAGGCCTCATTTATCAAAGATAATAAAATTGGAAAATAAATGATTTGTGATAATTATAAAAAGTGAAAGAAAGTCACTATGGCCTGATATGAAGATATGAGAAAGCTTACATAGTGTGAATACTAATCGTAGCAGTAGCATTGCATTTCTTCAGGAAACGAGTTTTAGACATTTTCCATATATATTTTTACGTTGAACTTTGAGCTCCTCCTAAGACCCCAATTATAGAAGGGAGGTCACAGTTTATACAATTTGCAATAATTAATATACACTATCTTAGGATGCTTGTATGATCTCATAAATTGGAGAATTGCAGTTCTTGAGAAGAATGTTTTAAACATTGTCTAAATATATTTGAATGTTGAATTTTGAACCCGTCCTTGGGCCTAAGTATTGGTTAGAGGTTCACGTGTTTAACATGTAAAAATTTAAAAACTAGACAATCTGAGGATCCATGTATAGCATTGTAATTCTTGAAAAGATTTTTTTTTCTTAATCATTTTCATTTTCTTATGTACGTTGATTAAATTCTCTGCAAGTTATCCTTCCTTTAGATATTGAAATACGAGGTGTTTATCATATACAGTGTATACAGGACGGGAATTCGAATTAAAAGGAATTAAAATGAGTCGAATGAGTTCAATACAGGTTTTTCTTGGGTTTTAACAATCTAATCATTTGATACAATGTCGTGAAAAAATCAAGAAATGTTGAAACCCCCGATGGATTTTTCGCGATTACCTTTAAAATACAATAAATCAAGATGCCCTCGCAAAGTTTTCAGCAGTAAGAAGCAACTTCTCGGTAAAACCTAGGTACACCATGTTCTTCGTATTGTAGTGAAGGAAATAAGCTCTTACAGAGCAGTGTGTAATGCATTGTATTTAATATAAATTCACTCCAGCCTAGCAAAGTACATAGAAGACCTTATAACCAGGAGCACAGTCAAGTGAAAACACTTCTCAAGTTTTTTCTTTACATCATAGACCGAAAGTTCTTTTTTATAAATATTTTCTAAATTGCCTACTACTTCAATTTCGAAATTTTAACGTAAAAAAATCTACATGTATGCGTTCTTTTTATTTTATTTTTTTTAATTCCATAAAAAAAGAGAGAAGGCATTCAGCTCTTTTTTGACCCGTGTCAACTCGCTTTTAAAATACGTGATAGAATATTTAAATCATTGCAAAAATGATGCATTTAGCAAATAATTTGTAAACAAGTATTTCTCCGTCTTTTGTTCTTCCAATTCGATTCTAAGGGCCATCGGTTTGAAAGTTTATTGATTAAATCACCCACGCCGTTCTTGTGCATCAGCTGACCCGGAAGTTAAAGATTAGTTACTCTTGTTTCTAGTCTTTGCTTTGTATTAATGCATTAAAATATGATTTATGGCTCTAAAACAGAACATTTCCTCTCCCGAATTTATCCGACACACTTCTACGAGAACTAGCGATGATTGAAGTCGAAATGTATTTCTTTGCGTGAACCCAATAAATAAATTGTATCTATGTACACAATAGTATTTTCAAAACACGTGTTCATGTTTACTTTATCGCCACTTTTTCGCCTCGCCATGTACAAGATTGATAAACCCGATATATATTTCTGTAGTCAGTAAGTAACAAACATTAGAAGTTATAATTGAATAGCGTAAAAGTTTTATTCTGTGTGAACTCTTTAACGACGTCGCAATGATTTGCGCCCGCGCTTTTCGCTTGACGGATAAATTATTGTAAACATGAAAACACAGTAATTCGGTACGAATTTGGGTTTTTTTCTTCAAACAAAAGTTATTATAAACTCGCGTATGAAATTTTCAACAGTAATGTTAAAAAGTTCACCGGGATATTAGCATGGTTAACTCTAGGCCTCACAGGATTTGATCACATAATCAACCAAGTTCATATCTCGGTGAACTTCACAATTAGCTGTTCCTTAAGTAAACTTTATAATTAACATCACAATAGAATATTTACATTCCACATTTTTGCATGTAAAGTGTAGGGAAAGCTACTGTAGTTTAAGCATTGAATCATTATTTTTTGAAAGATATAGTCTCAAAACTGCAGCAATGTGTGAATACAAATTGAGTAACAGCGTAATTTTGTATGCAACGCCGCTGCAGTTATGAGACTATATCTTTTTTAAAAATAATTTAATGCTTATATTTACAAATTGTTAACTTCTTGTCTTGTCTGTAATGTAATTTTTACCTGAAAAATCCTATTTCATCCTTAAGGGTAAGTTCATGTAAATGGAAGAGCCACTGAAACAGTCTTGATTTTCGCATATGACGTTGCATTTTACAGCGTTCAGTGTTTATGACGTCATAATAAAACTCGTCATTTTCATCTTTCATTACCCTGTGTGTGTTACAGCGTTATAACTGCAGTAGCTTTCCGCATACTTTACATGCAAAAAATATGTGAAAGGTAAATATAACATTGAAACACACATAGGGTGCTAGTTAAATGATGAGTTTAATTCTGACGTCACAAACGTTCAACGCTTTTAAGCTCACGCATGCAACTGTTACAGTGGCTCTTCCATTAAATTGAACTTACGCCTAGGATATAATAGTGATTTTGAGGTATTTGTCGAATTTTCCCGCATTTGCGTACAAAGCAAGAAGTTTAAAAAAATTAAATATAAGTATGAAATTCTTATTATGAACATTGTCGGTCCCACAAAACACCGTTTAGATAATATATTATACTGTGCTAATTCGCGGTTTTCAATATGTCTGCACGATCTGGTGTGTTATAGGACTAACGGTATCCAAAAGTAAGCATTCAATGCCTAATTATCGCACCCGCTTATCGGTTGATATCGGTTGTATTATTGTAGACACAGAAACATGGTTACGTTAATGATTTTAATGGATATGCATTTCTTAAAAGTAAACATAAATAATAAACAGTAAGTTTGAAAATTCACAAGGATATTAACTTGGTTGATAAGTGGTAGAATTTCTTGAAAGCCCTCCGGGCTTCACAAGATTTGATCATGTGTCCAACTTAATTAATATTCCGATGAACATTTTAACATGATGTTTAGTTCTAAAATACATAAGCTGGTGAAAGATGTCTATCAAAGCGAAGATTATTGTGAAATCATTTAAAAGTAATAGGCTTTCTTCTTTAAAGATGAGGATTATACCTTATCCAGTTTGCAACAGGTCAATTTATGGTCCATTAAGGTCAAGATCTAGTAAATGATTCCAGAGTGTCCTTCGGTCCTAGAGCCATTATGACGTCATAATTGATTTGAAGAAACTTTTTCTCATACTTTACGGCTTTAAAGGAATTGTGTAGAAACTTAAAGAAACTTCTGGGCATTTTATGTTTAATCATGGAAAAAGTAATTCGTAATCCCTCTATTCAGTTAGACCATTGTGCATAATTAAAAACAATATTTCAAGAAAAAAGTTTGCTTAATCAAAAATACTGTCAAATTAAATTGGTTATAACTCGAAGGGATAATCACCGACCTCCCATTATCTTTGTATTATTTTAAAGTTTGTTTTATCTACAGATTTCAATGATATATTTCTCCAGAAATTCTTGATACAAGAACATTGAGGAGTGGGATATCTTAATGCATTCATTCTTCATTATTATAGATAAACCATTACGCCATTATGTCAAAATTCCAGGTTTGGATTTTCTAACTTCTTTTTACTTTGCATTAAGTTCTTTTTTCTATATGAGCGTCTTGTATTGGATATGTTACAAAACACAAAAATACAGCAATTCAATTTCCGTAAAGCTGAGAATGTCAGTATGTACTTTAATGACTTATTTTATTTCCTTTTCAACAAGATACGAGAGTTCCCTTTCAGGTAGTCTAAATTCTTCTTGGAGTCGACAATAACGAAGGCCAACTGTGGTAGAAATTGTATCTTAGAAAAGTAAAAAACAAGAAATTGAATGTTATCCATTTCAAAGACAGAGTATTAGTCTGATGTCTGCAAAAATGATTTAAAAATCTGTCTAGGAATGATGTTATGCTAGTATTTGAAATTGAGAACCTTTCTAAAATCAACATTATAATACATTTAAACTTGTTGCCCGTGGATCACATCGCTAACCTGAACCGTTTCAAAATGTTCCTATAGCTGGTCATTATAAATTTTATTTCTGTTTTAGAAAGTAAATGTTTTGAATAACAAGCATTCTGAGTGTAAGCAAACAAGTAAGCAATAAGTAAAACACCCTAAATTTATTGGATACTGTGTTATATGCCGAATAGCTTCCGAGAAAAGATGAAAGAATATTATTGACAAAAATGTAAGAAAATGTACAATGTGGGACTGTAATAACATTGGTTATGAATTAAATATTTTAGATTATACACATTTTGCAGACGAGAAAAAGGTCGATTTGTCCAAGAGATACTATGAAGTCAATATATTTAAGTTAAAATTGATGAGTTAATGAATACCTTCAATGTAGAAAAGCTTAAAGCTTTGTCACAATTTATAAAAATATTTCCAAGATGGCTGCTCTTCCTTAATCCTATACATCCTACTGTACTTTTATATTGTGCGTTATAATTTATACATGCACGTGTGACCCTTGCCTAGTTTTTGCATTTATTTGCAAACATGTTTGATTAACATGAACCTCATATACCAGTGACCTGATTTTTTAGTAAATAAAATTCGAATTTAAAAGTCCAATACTACTCGGTTTCAGGAGTATAGAAGCTACAAAAAAATTCTAAAGATAATTTGTTTTTTCTTTGAGGATAATTTAATAGAATGTTTTTTCCAACACTGATTCAGAGTAGCATTAAAGCTATCATTGATATGAATGGCGTATTTAATACTTTTAACACTTGTGTATTAAATGTAACAAAATTATATATAGTAAGGATACTTGAATTAGCTGGTTTTTTAGACCGCCAATTTCAAGAGTCGCTGCTTTTCAAGTGATATAATCCACTTACAGTGAAAGTTTACAGCGCGTCCACGAATCAATTTCAATATTGTTATACATGTAAAGTACTTAACGTAAGCATTAATCTTTTTCACGTGCCTGAATGATGTTTAATAATGTAAACTATATATATATAGTTAACGTTTTGCGAGTCTCCAAGCTGCCTTTGATGTGTACGTAGCTAATGATGTTTTTAAGGGTTTGGGTCATTTTTAATGATGTCAATGTTTTCACAACTTGCTATCCTGTACTGTCTTTGTTGCTTTATAGAAACAAATACGGTTCAATGTTGCTTTCGACTTGACAAAATGTTTAAATAATATTCTTTTATCGAGACAATTTAGTTCTTGCTATCTAATAATGTTAAAATTGTTATGAATAAACCTGTTTTACTTTCACAAGTAATTCTCAATCAATCTTTTATTTGAAACGATTCCCGTTTTAATTTGGCGTTGCTCAAACTTCAGACCTTTTTGTGCAAGGTACTTCATCGTGGCTGTCACCAATGGCGTTTAATATTTATTTAACTTTTGCAACCTCTAGAACTTGTTTAGGTGGCATGGGACAGGTTTTTTTTTATACAATTCATTGCCAAGGGATGCATGTCTTCGGAACTCTGTAACTAGAATTTCCTCAGTTCCCATTCAGCACAAATACCTTTAATTCACTCTTTATTAGGCCAATCACCAATTACTGAAGAAAAATACTAGTCAAAACCTGTAAAATTCTCTACATACATGCACTGGTTTTTATGAGATTTTGACCCTTTCATATTTTGCAAATTTTTCATGATTTTTCAGCTTTTTAGACCTCCCCCAGCTAATTCCCTGCAGAGGGTTGACCTTCCGTATCGCGTGCATGTTGCACTATCACATGTCAGAAACTTACCTACCGGTGTATAGTTTATAATGTCCAATCCACCTACTTTTCGTGGTATTTTCATTACCTTCCGTCTGTAACTTGCAATATCACTGTGTAAAGTCAACACAACAGTCATAGCTGCAGGTTTCGCATTTCACTTCTTATTTTCATGTACATTGTACCTAACATATGGGGCCTACATATTGCATATCAATTTCAACAAGAGGCATCCCTCTTACTAATGATAATCATTAAAAATCATTTCATGAATTTTAGCAACACTCATACGCCTTCAAGTACAGCAACTCTCAATTTTACAAAAATATTGACCGGGTATTTTATCCGAAACTTTCCCGTGCTACCTTAACTAATAGGAAAACAAATAGACTATCTTCTTGGAAGAAGGCAGCCAAGGATTCATCAAATTTATCAAAAGTACTGCAGAACTAAACAGTCATTACAATAATTTAGAAAAAAAATAATCTTGAATTTGTATGTAGTCTAAACAGTCGTGAAATTATTTTAGATATTTTTTAAATTTTGCAAGATAATTGCATATTTTTGAAATTTTTGTTTATTAATTCCTTATCTTAGGAAAAAAAATATAAATTATACCCTACATTCACTCAAGACAGACAAACTCGAGGTAAAGAGTATTTCAATAGGTTCTTAACCTACATTAAATAGTGTTTATTTATTTTTTGTGCGATTTATCCTTCTATCATTCAAGAATATGAAACAAATTCGGGTAAATACATGAAATTTGGAAAAGGTATTAAGTGCAAACCCTGTCATTTATTATGTGTAGTGCTGTCAAGTAATGTTGTAGCGTGGGTGATGTGTTAATGCATGTAAGTGTGCAGGCTCACAACTGACACAGAACTACCTACAAATATATAATCAAGGAACGATAATTCTAAAGTGTCCATTGTTCACTTGTTATTTGATTTTCATCAGGTCCTGTTCATGTCTCTTGTTAACAAGCTGATCATGGCTGAAGTTTTTAATGGAAACTGACTGACAGAAATAAAAGCGGAAGGAAATAATTATAAAAATTCGTTCTCGATGAAATGTAATAAAAAACCTAACTATTCGTTTATACATGTACATATAAGGAAGAAAGCTGTATACAACTGAATTCTTTTACGGTTATTTGTTCTCGATCATCTTCCTCTGTTTTGCAAGTAAGTTTTTTAATATTAGCTATAGATTCAGAATACTTTAATTTTATAAATCTTTCAAAAGCATTAGTTAAAGATTTCCATGAATGCTTAACACATGGAAATAATATTTAAAAATTTAACACAAGAAAATCAGATTTAAAGATATTAAAAAATATATTTTTACAAATTTTGTTTTACAAACGATTTTTTTTTAACAAATTACCAAAAACCAAGAATATCTTGCAAGTTAGGGATTAAATACAAGAAAAACAGCTTTAAAAATATTTAAAAATAAACTCAATTTTGTTTGACCAAGATACAAAAAAACCCAGTTCATATTTTTGCAAAAAAGGATAACTTTAACTTTGATAAATGTACAAACACTGGATCCGTGTTTATTTTTATATATATCCAACACAAGGACACAATATATTTATTTATTAGATGGGAAAGTTACCAGGAAATTCTGATTCTATTATTTTTCTTGGAATTTAATCGTTTTGAGCTTGTATTATTGTTGTCCACTTATAGAAACTAGTACTGAACAGTTTGTCAACGTAACTTTTCTGAAACCGATGCTGCGAATTTAAAAAAAACCTGCTGTTAGGACACAATATTTAGACGCGTATTTTATCAGAAATTCTGGTTCTTTAATTTTTGGTATTTTTATGACGTTTTAATTTTGGGAATCTTGTAGTACAGTTCTTTCATCAATGAAATTTTTTTTATGAAACGCTGTAGGAATAGGGACACAATGTGAAGATGTACATATTACAAGGGCTTTCTAATTCCTTAATTTTTCTGTAAACTTTGCCTGTTTGAATATTGTTGCTTCGACAAACATATAGATGTGCATATTTGCAGCAATATTTGATGTGATGATCTGTGAGATTAGTTTCTTTAATTTTTTTTTTATTATTATTTAATGCAAATCCTGTCATTCATTATTTGTAGTGTTGTCAAGTAATATGGGAGTCAGGGTATGGGAGCGTGTTAACCACTTATTTCACAATACAGAAAATAACAACTGACATGTAACTAACTTCAAATGAATAATCAAAGACAATAACTCCAAAGTGTCCATTCACTTGATTTTGATCAAAAAATTAGATCACATGAGCATCAAGAGTGCTTAGTTTCGCGCTTTTGCTATGACCGGTTTTTTTTTTCAAAATATTTTGATAAAAGTTATTTTTGATAATACATTCATAGACTAAACAGTGGAAGTTTGGCAATAAAATCAAAACCATATTTCTTTAAATGTTTGTATGGGGAGAGAGAGAGAGAGAGAGAGAGAGAGAGAGAGAGAGAGAGAGAGAGAGAGAGAAAGAGAGAGAGAAAGAGAGAGAGAAAGAGAGTTTCTTTGCTGCGGTTTATTTATTACAATGTAATCAAATGTAATCTTATTGACAGTCTTTATTTTTTTTCCATTCGATTTTATGTTTTTAGAATGTCTACTAGCTAAAGCATTGTTTTGGTTGAGAGACTCCATTTATTTGATACGAACCTCCCAGCTACTTTTTTATGTAGCTATTGCTGTTTCTTAAGATTTCCGTCATTTTCAATAAGTTACAATGTTTTTACAATATACCACGCTTTTCTGTCTTTATTACTTTATGGAAACATACAAGCTTTAATTTTCCACACAGGCTTTAATGTTGGTTTTGGACTGGTCAAAAGGTTTTTTCAGTATCGTTTTAATCGAGACAATATAAATCTTGCTGTCGAATATAGTTACAATTGTTATGAAAATGAAACGGTTTTATTTTCACAAGCAAATCTTAAGCAAAGATTTAATTGGAAACGATTTCCGTTTACATATTGATTTGCCACTAATTTTGACTGCTTCGCCCAAGGTGTATCACCGTGATTGACGTCCGTAGCGTTTCATTTTCACTTTTGCAGCCTCAACAACTTTTTCATATACTAGGAAACTAAACAGAGCTTTCAATTAATTTTAATTAATATGTGTAGCATTTTCTTACCGTGGATTCTTTTTAAACTTCGACACCCGACAAAATAGAAGTTTTTTTTTAACATACATGTAAGTAGAAACTGAACTTTTTTAAAAAGAACTACAACATCAAAAATATGACATTATTTGGTTAGTTTCAGAGGGTTAATTCGAATGATATATGGGCGAATAATTAGACCACAGAAAGTGTGCAAAGTTCAAATAAGAAAATATTAGAAACATATCATAAAACCTACTGTTCACGAACAAACACTGCTAGTTTTTCTTTCTTGTTATGAACAAGGATGATATATTTTCACATACAAAATATATCGGGGACGGTCTCCAAAATAAATATAAGCGATAAACGTATCTAATGAAATAAAAACGATAATGCAGTTGGTTTGGTCGAGTATTTTAGATAGCACGTGTTTTGGATTTGTTTGTAAACAACCATACTATAGGTAATCTTGTTTCAAAAGGGAATTGAAATTAATAAAAGTATGTTTTATTTTTATATTTAGGGACACACTGTTAATGTATTCAAATTATGAACTTGTGAAAAATGTTCAAAGACTGTTTTAAGCAGGAAGAAAATAATTTTTTTTAAACTGAAATTTCTTCAATTTTTATAACCATGATGAGTTATTGTATTATAAATGCATCACTACCTACAGTCTGTTCAAGCATATCTTTTACAACATACACCATACCATAGCATAGCATTGAAATCTTATAGTATAGCATTGAAATCTCATAGCATAGCATTGTAATCGCATACCACAGCTTACAATCTCATAGAATCGCATTCGTCATATCATATCATAGCATACCATAGCATAGCATACAACATTAAATCAACTCGGTTTTAAGTGTTTTTATTTGAAAAATTAAATGTTCATATAATAGATTTGTGATAAACTTTGGCTTCTTATTATTTTATTGCAAAATGTGTGGAACTTTTCTGTGTATGGAGGCGTTTTTGTTAAAATCTCATACCATACCATACCATACCATAGCATAGCATACCATATCATTAAGCCCTTCATTTCAATTTCTCATAGCATAGCATACAAATCTCATAGCATAGCATACACATCTCATAGCATACCATTAAAATCGCTTACCAAAGCATAGCATAAAATTGTAAAAGATATGCATGATATGACTGTATTTTATAAGGGAATACACTATTTTTTGTTTTTAAAGCAGCACAAAATAGAATTCATTTACTTTTTTATTCTAATTTTATTTGATATACGACTTTTAGTACAAAAATTTAAATTATTGATATCATTTTATATAAAAGAAAATGTTAACTCGACGCCTTTGTGGCCGTTCCGGCCTTTGATTTATAGTCAAAAGATGATAGCGATCTATATGCGTTGCAGGTTGGTTATTTATACATGACATATTGTAAATTCTACACCATATTACGAATCTATCTTTGATTCACATGACCAAATCATCCAACATTTCGATCGTTTAAAATTGCTGTCTTGGGAAGATATCGGTAAATAACAAATTACTCACCTTCTAATATTTTTTTTTCTTGTAGGTAAAATGACTAGTGAAAACGAATGTCCAGACAATAGTCATTATATCAGCAGTACTGCTCTGTGCGTTTGTAATGACGGATTTATTCTTTCAGATTGTAGTCAAAGTAAGTAAATAAGTTTAAAAGAAACAAAACGAAATATGAAGTGAAATTTGTTTAGATAAAGTATAGAATCGAATTTGTGCACGACTATTTATACTTTTTACAAATTGCTGTAATTATTAACATAAACCCTCTCCGAAGGAAAATGGGGTATAATGTCTTACTCTTGTGTGTCTGTCTGTTTTTTTTAATAACATAAGATCGAACAAATTTTCCCAGAAACTATTCATCGCAGATACTTGAAATTTCACCACATTCTTTGTTTAGGCATTTCATATGGTGGGATTTATTTTTTTAAAAAGTTGATGTCAACTTCCTGTTAAATCTTGACATTGCTTATTTTATATATTCCCATCATAGCAGGGTATCACTTTTAAGGTAAAGGTCTAGTAAATGAAAGGTGCCCACGGGTTTATGAAATTCAAGATGTAAATTCTTTTAATGATGCTTCATAACAATATCTTTGTTTCATAGGAATAACCATTTACTATGAAATATGAAGGATAAAAGCAACAAATCTCGCAGCTTTGTCCATTTTTGACTAATGAAATATAATTATCTAGAATGCATACAGTCTCTCCAAAAACGGCATAAAACAAGCTCTTGACCACCTCTTTAAAATGATGTCAATTTGAACATAAGTTCGGGATTACATTTTACGTGATTAAATATTGAATGTAAAAATATTGTTTTATTTTCTACATTATTTCTTTAAAGCCGTAAAATACGGGAAAAGATTCATCAAATCAATTATGACGTCATAATAGTTTTAGCATCAAAAAGCTGTATGAGTTTGAAATTATAATAAGGATGCCTATTATTGGGGGTTAAAATATGGCATTGACAACTGTCAAGGGTTAAAGTTTACCGGTATGTAGGACTTTAATTTGAATTTCATCTTAGAATGTGATCCAGGAATGTACGGGTTTGCATGTGGCAGTAAGTGTTCATCCTGCTCTATAGACGACTGTAATCATGTTTATGGCTGTCCTCAGATTGTGAGCACAACTTTATCACGTAAGTAAAATGCGAGGTAATGGAAATACATGTAGTTCCATTTCAATAATGTTTAAACCAGAACCATAAGGATAAAAATATTGATCATTTACTATAACTTTGAGTCAGGCATTGACAAAGTGCTGAGAATATTACTGTAATTATCCAAAGAATTCACTTCATATAAACAAATTTCTTTCAAAACTAATATATTCATATCAGTATCCATTTTCATCTTTGTTCACGTGTTATTTTATCTTTATATCTTAAACATAAAATACCACATATCTATTTTCATATAATGTTCTAATTGGTAAAATTGTCAACCACATAGTTTTCTTATGCCTTTAAATCAATTTTGAAATAATGTCGTCAGTTTTGGTTACCTTAACAATATGTTATATAAAAGGGGCGTGGTCACGATTTTGGTCAAACATTATTTTTTCGATTTAAATGTTTAGAATGCTTCAGTAAGGCATTTTTAATAAGCAACCAAAATTTGAGTGTCATTTGTTAAGTTATAAGCGAGTTACAGAGCTTACAATTCCTCGCTATGTATACAAATTTTTGTTTACATTATGAACGTTGAAGTGAAAATTACAGTTTTAGACCTAAAATGAATGTGTTAATCGTTAGGAACTGTTCATTTAAGTTTGAAATGAATAATATAGACAAATCATCTTGAAAAAGGTTGTTTACCGGTGTATTGAACCTATGTAAACAAAAACAGGGCACGAGCCTTGTTTACATGACGAAGAATTGTGAGCCCTGTATCTTGCTTAAAACTCATTGACGGACACCCAAATTTCATTTGATTATTAGAAATGCATTCATAAAGCATTGTAAATAATAAAAAACAGAGAAATAAAATATGACCAAAATCATGACCATAACAACTTTGGAAACATGACTCGATGGTATTAGTCACGAAAAAGGTATCCCGTTGTTCCTTTGAATCCTGCCATTGACTGTGAAAATTTTTTTTAGTTCGTTTAAAGTTGGTTCATTCTTTTTTTGAGTAACTAAGATTTCTACTACGTTTTACGAATTTTAGATAATCTTATAAAACGTAAAAACCAATGTTAGCGCGAAGACCGCGCTCCAGAATTCAAAACCTGACCGGGCCGAATTTAAACGCCAGTCCGGAGGAAATTTTTGAAAAGCATATGCATAATTGAGAAAAATTGAAACGCGCACGCGCGAGAGAAAAAATAAGAGAGAGAGAGAGAGAGATGTTATATTGTTTGTTTTTTTTTAATACGGTCTCATCAATCAAATTACCCCACCCTTTCCGTCGCATGCCAGAAGATATTGACATGTGGGGTCCAAATCTGAAGAACCTGTCATAGTTATATATGTAAGTAAATACCTTTACATTTTTTAGTATTTGTTTACTAATCGACAAGTCCGCTTATTTTTATTTTTCATGATATTTTTTTTCAAGTGTTTAAGAACATCAATGAAAAACTACATATTTGCGTATACGAGAAAACAGTACTAAATATCGTAGCAACAAGCTAAATGATAAACGTTTATTGAAATACTGAAATAAGTGAACAATTTAGGTCAAAATGAAATACTCAGTCAAAATTATTGCTATAGTTTGATGAATTGAAAAAGAATCTTTTGTCCTCATTTAAAAATTGTGAAAAAGATTATGCAAACCCTTCAAATGTTGAAATTTCTGATATCGTTAATTATTATCGCCCCTGTGGGAGCGGCCTGTGAAACAAAACATGAGAGAGAGAGAGAGAGAGAGAGAGAGAGAGAGATAGAGATGGAGAGAGAGAGAGAGTTTCTTTAAAAAAAAGTCTTATAGACTCCTTTTTTTAAATAACAGTATGTTACATTTAAATGTTTTAGAGTCGTTTATGCACAGCAATTTTTTAAAAATTATATTCGATTTTTATGTTTTTGGAATGTCTGTAACTACTAGCTATAGCATTGTTTTGGTTGAGAGACTTTATTTGTTTAATACGAACTTCCCAGCTACTTTTTATGTAGCTAATGCTGTTCTTAAGGTTTGCTTCATTTTCAATAAGTTATAATGTTTTTACATTATACCACCCTTTCTCTGTCTCTATTACTTCATAAAAACATACAAGCTTTAATTTTTTTTAATTTTCCATACAGGCTTTAATGTTGTCTTGGACTGGTCAAAAGGTGTTATCAGTATCGTTTTATCGAGACAATATAAATCTTGTTGTCGAATATAGTTACAATGGATATAAAAATGAACCGGTTTTAGTTTCACAAGCAAATCTCAAGCAAAGATTAAATTGGAAACGATTTCAGTTTACATATTGATTTGCTGCTAATTTTGCTTGTTTCGTCCAAGGTATATCATCGTGGTTGACGTCCGTAGCGTTTCATTTTCACTTTTGCAACCTCAACAACTTTTTCAATTACTAGGAAACTAAACAGAGTTTTTAATTAACTTTTAATTGCCGGAATATATGTAGCAGTTTCTTACTGTGGATTCTTTTCAAACTTCAACACCCGACAAAACAGAAGATTAATTTCCACATACAGGTAAGTAAAAAACTGAAATGTTTTAAAAGAACTACAACATCAAAAATATGACATTATTTTGCTAGTTTCAGGGGTTAGTTCAAATGATATATGGGCGAATAATTAGACCACATGAGGTGTGCATAGTTCAAATTAGAAAATATAAGAAACATATAAAAAAAAAAAAACCTATGAACAATAACAAATCTGCTGGTTTTTCTCTCTTGCTATGAACAAGGATGATAAGTTTTCACATACAAAATATAAGAGGATGGATAAAGCACTGTTATTTTCCCGATCATGTAGATTAGCGATGTGGCACTTGGAATGTAGAAGAAATTGTAAGACAAGAATATCTTGCTACGTTATTAGGTTCGTGACACTGGACAAGTGCGTGCTCTATGCTCTTTCCGGTGTGTTGAATCCACGAATCATTAGATGCTAAATATGTGTAAGCGTAGAAAGCAAACACATGCGAGTAAGTAAATTGGGAGGTTTTCTAAACTTCCTACGCCACTGGTAAGTAATACAGCTCCATACTTTATTTATTCATATGATGTTTATGATTTTTAAGGTTTCTTTTTTAAAATTAGTTAACTATATGTTAACAATAAGGTGTGTAAGTGACGAGTACATAAGTGTTGATATTTTTCGGCGCTTTGGTTTTATAATCATCCGATTATTTTTAGGGGGAAGGAGGGGTTGCTGCGTCGATTCTGCATTATATAAATCTGACATGAAATCAAAAAAATGTTCAAGAATTTAAGATAATAGTTTTCTATGTTTGATTTTGTATTTAGATTTTTAGAGTACAGGACACTTAGGCAGCATTGTTAGGTTTATTATGAAAATATCAATGGATTTGAACGTTCATAAAACGATGCATCTATTATTACTAAATATTATGTTAAGCCTTTTTATAATGAAATAAATTTGAAATTAAATAAAACAGCATGGTAAATGCCACTTTGTTTGATACTTTTTGTAGTCCCTTGATTTGAAAGTCATGTGGTATGCCTTGGTAATTCTCTCGAATGGAGGTCATAAACAAATTTCAATATCGCAAGGATATACACTGTATCTTTATTTGAAGTAAAAATGTAATTGATAGTTAAGGTCTACCTGTCTTGTAAATTTTGAAAAATGCTACTGCCTTGTAAAGAGATATCTTTTATTAGAACAAATATCAAAGAACTAAGCTCCGGTTGAAAATTACATTACCTTCGCTTATAATATTACGTATTTATTAATTCATGCTATAGATTTCATCGCAGCAACAGCACTTTTTAATAAATGAACATTCCATGATTTTATATTTAAAAGATGATAACGATCTGTATGCGTTGCAGGTTGGTTATTTATGCATGACATGATGTAAATTCTACACAATATTACGAATCTATAGTCGTATATTGTATTTGATAAAATGAAATATATCGAAAAGGACACTATCTTTGATTCACATGACCAGATCTTGGGAAGATATCGGTAAATAACAAATTACTCACCTTCTAATATTTTTTTTCTTGTAGGTAAAATGACTAGTGAAAAAAAATGTCCAGACAATAGTTATTATAACAGCAGTACTGCTCTGTGCGTTTGTAATGACGGATTTATTCTTTCAGATTGTAGTCAAAGTAAGTAAATAAGTTTAAAAGAAACAAAACGAAATATGAAGTGAAATTTGTTTAGATAAAGTATAGAATCGAATTTGTGCACGACTATTTATACTTTTTACAAATTGCTGTAATTATTAACATAACCCCCCTCCGAAGGAAAAGGGGGTATTATAATAATGTCTTACTCTTGTGTGTCTGTCTGTCTTTTTATAACATAAGCTGGAACAAATTTTCCCAGAAACTATTCATCGCAGATACTTGAAATGTCACTACATTATTTGTTTAGGCATTTCATACGGCGAGATTTATTTTTAAACAAATTTGATGTCAACTTCCTGTTAAATCTTGACATTGTTTATTTTATATATTCCCATCATAGCAGGGTATCACTTTTAAGGTAAAGGTCTAGTAAATGAAAGGTGCCCACGGGTTTATGAAATTCAAGATGTAAATTCTTTTAATGATGCTTCATAACAATATCTTTGTTTCATAGGGAGTACCGGGGCTTAAAGTTTTGGTAAACAAAATGAAGAATCATCTTTTAAACAACCATTTACTATGAAATATGAAGGATGAAAGCAACGAATCTCGCAGCTTTGTCCATTTTTGACTAATGAAATATAATTATCTAGAATGCATACAGTCTCTCCAAAAACGGCTCAAAACAAGCTCTTGACCACCTCTTTAAAATGATGTCAAATTGAACATAAGTTCCTGGATTACTTTTCACGTATTTAAATATTGAACGTAAAAATATTGTTTTTAAATTATTTTCTACATAATTCCTTTAAAGCCGTAAATTACGGGAAAAGATTCATCAAATCAATTATGACGTCATAATGGTTTTAGCACCAAAAAACTGTATGAGTTTGAAATTATAATAAGTATGCCTATTAATGGGGGCTAAAATATGGCATTGACAACTGTCAAGGGTTAAAGTATACCGGTATGTAGGACTTTAATTTGAATTTCATCTTAGAATGTGATCCAGGAATGTACGGGTTTGCATGTGGCAGTAAGTGTTCATCCTGCTCTATAGACGACTGTAATCATGTTTATGGCTGTCCTCAGATTGTGAGCACAACTTTATCACGTGAGTAAAGCTTTAGTTCTACGTCTATGGATAATACAACGCAAGCAAGCTCTCTCTCTCTCTCTCTCTCTCTCTCTCTCTCTCTCTCTCTCTCTCTCTCTCTCTCTCTATATATATATATATATATTCACATTACATGTACAGGACCTAGACATATGTAAATAATATTTTTGTTATGCCTCTATGTTACTAAGCCACTTGATTTAGAAACGATGTTTTTTTTATCAAAATTGCTTTAAAGCGATAGGGGGAAGAAAAATATTAAAATCAAAGCCATTTGTCAGGCATTCCATCCTCTTCAACTGACAAGGAAATTTCGTCTGAAACAGAGAACACCAGTGTGGTCGTCATTAGTATCGTGTCTGTGGCTGCCACTCTGATTGTAGTTGGACTAGTCTTATTCTGCTGCTTTCGCATATTAAGAGAAAAAAAGAAAAGGTAAAACTAAAAACATTATTATTTAATACGAGTCTGTCAGTGTCTGGAAGTTGTTAATTAAAAAATGGCACATATTCTCACATCTCTTTAAAGAGAGATTTTAAAGCTGCCTTGTTTCCCTTTTTGTTAAATAACGGTACATGTACTTGAAAAATGCTTGTAAACGCGAAAGGGATAAGATATTTTTGATTTATGACAATATTTTGTGGTTGAATTTATACTTTATACACAATGTAATAAAACAATAAAATTTCTTATTGAATATATTACGCTTTTTTTATTCAAAGGAGCAGAAATGGAACAAATGAAGAAGCAAGTGGTGTATTTTTAATGCCTGGAGTGGACAGATATGCAGGTAGGGTTATATAATATAGATATTAAACAAATAAATACTTATTGTATGAATATGATATTAAATTGCAAAAAGCGGATCTAGGCCCTTGCTCGTCACTTGAGAATTTTTCTAATTTGTGAAGAACCAATTCGTGTTTTTTAAGGAATAAGGAATCATTCTTTGAGTATTATGAGGTGATAATTTCGGTCGGGGCGTCGTCAAATCCAATAAAGCCCGAAGGGCATTATGATAGATTTGACCACACTCCGACCAAAATTATCATTTTATAATATTCAAAGAATGATTCGGATCCTTATTACTTATATTAACATTATTTCCAATTTGTACACTTTAAAACCACTATCTTTTTTAAGTAGCACATGCTATGCATTATTACGCGGCGCAGCCAATACCGTTTTTTGGTTATGCTATAAGACACGCACATTTTGTACACTCGTGTTTTATGAAGTTATTGGGTTTTAGGGTTTAAAATTGATTCCTAATGTTATCACAGACAAGTTGAAAATGTAAATATTTTAGCAATCTTATTATTATTAACATTTAGTTATTAAAAATGACTTAAAGGGTTATAAGCGATAAATATAGTACCGGTACTCTTGGATAAAGTCAAGCAATATTATTGCATTCCTATGCTCTCTTTCAAGAACCCTTGTTCGTCCGGTAGATAATGTCATTTTTGCGAGACATATTCTGTTTAGCTTTTTTTTATCATTATATCACAATAAAATTGCCATGTATTCTGTATATGTAAGGATCTAATACATAACTGCATTATACTCAGTTATAATTATAATTGTCCTTTCACCCATGTTACTATAGACAAACATGACAAAAGGCTGCATAAATTCTAATATATGTAATAGTCAAAAAATAAAAAACAACCATATGTATACCCAAATGCAAAAGTACGCAATCTTATTTAAAATTGATCTGCATAATAAAATCAACAAACAATTTTACGCTAAATTATTAATCTTAAACTAACAAAAAAGGAATATTTAAACTTCATTTTCAATAAAACAGGAGTTTTTGGGAACGAATAATGCAAAAATATATAAAGGGCTATTTTTCACTCGAAAAGTAATGTATAACGAAGACTTTGTATTAAAATGCATTTTTAAAGCCTCATCTCATATATCATATAAGGAAACAGGCCGCTTCTCCAAACTGATAACAGTGAAGAATACCTCTTTTCATAGATAGCAGCAAACCACAAAGAATGTGCTGTTCAATCTGAAAAATGTAGGATTTCCTTTGCATGGAAACTTATGTAATATTAACGTAACAAACTGAACTTCATTATATTTCATCATATAAGCTCCATTTTTTTCAATCTATGTCCCAAAAAACACTCAAAATCCCTCAAAAGCATCCCTTTTATTCAAACATTGTGGATGATGGAAGGTATATTCTGAACAAAAGTGAAGCATTCTTATTGTTTTTAATGTTATTAATTAGTATTTAGAAAAAGCGATTCTGCACAATGAACTTGGCTGTCTAATATTAGGTACAATAAACTCGCATGTTTAATGTTAGGTGCATATCACTCTTAACATTCTTTTAATACTCTACAAACTTTAAAACATAGACTGTAATATGCAAAACATTATTACATCGTATGTAAAACCCAAGATTAATTGTACTTGTTCATGAGAATGCTGTAATCAGATAAGTAGTGCACATCATTTGAGTGCCTGGTTAAATTGTACGACTTCTTTACAGCCTTATACATCAGTTGAGACGGTATTTTGTAGATTTCACTAACTACAGCTCGAAAAACACAGATAGGAATAGTTTATCTAATTCATTAAGGATATTTTGGTATTGAAAGAAATTAGTTATGTTGGATTTGCTGTCATTGACTCTTATCGTGGTTTCTAATATCTTTTTCACAGAATCAAATAATAGTGACAACCTATATACTGAACCTAATCTTTACGAATCTGATGTAACGAGTGCAAGAGATAACGATTTTCCAGTTGATTCAACAAAGTTCGAAACTCGGGTCAAAGGCACGCCGGAAGTCGATGAAGATCACTACAATCACATAACCCTTAAAATTGACCTGAATCCTAAGTATGCCAGGGACGACACTGACCTTGGTGATATGTACAGCCATATTAAAACCACACACCCGCCATCTAGAGTCCTGACGGATAATCAGTACAGTCACGTGACCAGCGATTTCAGCCCTTGAATATTTTGTTTTAGACCTAATTCCTCTCAAAAACTTCATGTTCTAAGAATATCCATGAGATGATGTACGTAAATGAATGCATCTACATTAAATATCTTTTATTTAATATTTTGTTATACCAGTATAATCAGTATTTATTTTGTAATGTATCTATACACAATAAATTGTTGCGTAATAGATCTGCTAAACATACTTTTAATGAAAGAATGTAATGAAAAATATATACATAAAACATGGCGATACCTTGATTTGGACCTTTATGTCTACTGTAAGTGCAGAATAAAATGACTGTGATGCTTTCAAATATCTTAACAACAATTAAATTTTACAGCAGTTAACACAATTTCCTAACTGTACGAATGTATTGCAAGATAATTAACCTGGCAGTAAATTATAAATATTTAAAAATCAATTTATTTCAAACTAGGACATTGTTTTAAATTTGATGTGACTCTTTTATTGTTTAAACATCTTTGCAAAAAATATTGGTCGGTAAATGATGATAATTGCAATTTAAGTTTACATTTGTGATTAAAATTGGGGTTGGTATTAGAACTAAGTGTTACGTCTTAAAAATTATTTCATTGACGATAAATCTAGTCATTGAATCTAATTTACATTATCATTGACAAATGACCATTTTGAAAGTGTTATTATAAACATACTATAGTCAACGTCGCTATTACACATAATAACAGGGATAGAAATTGCTTTTAAATTTTAATATTTATTCATCCGATTTTTTGTGCCTTTAAATACCATAAAGCCAAGTAATATACGCCCCCTCTTACTAAACGTTCAAAGAGGAAATATATTATGTAAAAAGTTTTGTAATATTAATGATTGTAAACAGAAAACTGCATCACTGGCAGTCATAGACTTGCATTAATATATTTATATTTTGGTCTAAGCATCATGTTTTGACTACGAAGTGAAGTGTGTAAAATAAGTTAAGTGGAGTTCGAAGGTACTCATATACGGGAAGCTGGTTGTCAACTAACCATCAGATCTGCCCTAATTTTTCTTACAATGATTTTTTTATGCAATAGATTATCATTAAGTAAATGAAAATTACATCATTTTTAAAAGATATAATTTGAATGTGTTCTATATCTTTGTACAAAGCTTTTCTTAATAGGAAGATTTAAGTACATGTATTCTGAAAATGGCCAAGACTAAGTCTTCTTAAGTTTGAATTCGTAGGAGCAAACGCATCCTTTCCTTGACGAGAGAGGTTCACTATATATTCTTTACCCAACTGCCTCTAAACCCTTTTATTGCACATTAACTTTTTTATATAAAATTGGGAACATTTGCTGGTATGCGACATTCATTGATTGCTCTTGAAATACCATAAGGATGCTATTTACATGTACTTTACAAATACGAAATAAAACAATTGGTTACAGGAAATATGTTATCAAGCAAACTTAAGAGCTGTGGGAAATGACATGTGAAAAGCTTTATTGAGATAGTATTAAAGTATACCTTATTGTTACTTCATATTCGTAATAAATATATTACAAAACGTGTTTGTAAACATAATTATTCACTTTGTAAAATATCAATCAAAATTTTTAAGTATCAGTCGAAATTGTGTATTCAAAAAACGGTCACTATTAAGATTTTTTTAATTTAAATTTTATAATACAAACATATTAATGAAATAATTAGTTTAAATTTTCAAGGATACAATATATAAAAAAAAATAGTTCAATGTGATCATTGCATCGACATTGCATACATCATGAAAATATACTAAGAAAAATATAAAACGCTTTAAAATTTTCCAAAGAATGTAAACTGACCGGCGTCCAGTAAAATAGTGATTACCCGCGCTATCGAAACGACTCACCCACACATTTCCTGCGAGACCATTCCTTTGGTTACATGTACACGCTGCAAGATCACTTTCATAACCATTTATGAGAATGCCATAGAATTTGGGATCTTGCTGCAAGAGAGATAACTCTTTCAAACTAAATAGAAACTTATTCAATATACATAAAACAGTTCATGAAATCTTTAAATTCTTATCAGAACGTATTTTTTTCTTATTTTTGAGAGAGAGAGAGAGAGAGAGAGAGAGAGAGAGAGAGAGAGAGAGAGATTAAATTCTTATTAGAACGTATTTTTTTCTTATTTGAGAGAGAGAGAGAGCGTACTCTAGTACAAGTTAATTTAAGGGGTCCATTTAGTCTAGTCTGTATTGAACCTATCCATTTGCGCAGAATAAAACTACTTTATACAAATGTTTCAAATCAATTACTGTAAATCAATTTTCTGGCATCTACTTATGTATATGTATTTTGTTTATAATGAGCATTATATTGAACAATTTTGACTTCACAATTTCTATTTCCGATTTGGGTGGGTTTTATTTTCAGAAAAACTTCAATAGCAAAACTCTTTATCTAATAACCATATTTCATTTTCACCAACTCTTTTTCAAGAAAATCGACCGTCTGGTTCTTCCTAGGGACCATATCTCATAATAGAGGCACATTTCCAATAGGAATATGTAGTAACATGTTATTTTCCGCACATCGAAACAAGTTAAAAAAATTCTACTACAGCTTTTTCTCAAATTGTTATAAAATATATATTGTATGACAAGAATAACAATTCCTACCCAAAATGTAAAAATACTAAATTTTACCGTCTGGTTTTTCGAATATATCAAAATGCACCAATCTTTGCTCTATATTGGAGTATTACGAATGACGGTCAGTTTAATAGATTTATTTAAAAAATAAGGAAAATTTTCTCGAGGATACCACTGTTCTGTGTATTAAATTTCAACGGCGTACGATTTTTACTTTTTTTGTTATTTCTTATAACACACTCATACAAACATTTATTTTATCATAACCTTACTGTACAACGGAAAAATGGTTTGAAAAATCCTTACAAAATCTAATTATTTTCATCTGTCTTTTGTCTATCGTGTTCAATTCTATAAATAATATCATAAAAAAATCATAAAAAGAATCAATACTACAGAAGCGAATTAGTGCCACATTTTTTTTTAATTGAACTTTATTAATTTAACAACGATTGATAAACAAGTTCTACAACTTTGATTGATATCTTTCGATGTTAGCGTGAAAGGGGGGGGGGGGGGGGGGTCATTGATGTGGGAGGAAGCCCGGAGAAAGCCCACGTGTCCAAGCGGGCGACCACCATACCCTTTCATAAACAACCACTGTCTCGTGGATCGAACTCGGGTCGCAGCAGTGTAAGCGAGTGCATTGTCCGCTACGCTACTTGGACACAAACTTATTGTTGTATACATGTATGTCTTATCTAGAAGTTTTTTCTATAAATGCATGTATATAAGATTAAAACGTTTAAATGCATTCAGTATCAGATATCAAATATCTAAATAACTAGATACGATCTCGTTACGAGTAACGAGTAGGTCTTCCTTGCGATTTCTGTTTTAAATCATACCATGAATGATTGATACAATTTCAGAATTACCCCCCCCCCCCCCAATCACACACTTTCAGATAATGTATACAAATCCCTAATTACGTAATTAATGGGTGTTGCAATGAGTTTTCCAAATAGATATTGCTACAATCAACAACTTTGCTTCTATAATGCATTACGAAATCTTAATCATTTTTATGTAATTTGTCAAAGAATTTACGAGTCTTTTGCCCCCCCCCCCCCGAAAAAAGGGGCCCACCCCTTTTTCTTGATTTCTTTGAAAAGGTCTTAAGAATACTAACAATTTTTGTTCTTACACCCATCTAAAATTGTTGATCGTTTTTGAGATACAAATGTTTGAATATTTTAGGGGCCAGCCCTCTAGATCCTTAATGGGGACAGAAATTCGTGTTTTGATAATCGATTTAAATCATTTTCTCTTCTATGATGTCTAACAAAATATGTCTACTTCTCTAGTTATATTGCGTCAATGTTTAAGTTCTTTGGCCCCTAAAATTCCCTAATTACGTAATAAATGGGCGTGGCAATGATTTTTTCTAATAGATATTGGTATTATCAACAACTTTGCATCTATAATGGATTACAATATCTTTATCGTTTTTAAGTTATTTGTAATAGAGTTTACGAGTCTCTTGGTCCCTAAAAAAAGGGGCCGGCCCCTTTTTCTTGATTTCGTTGGAAAGAACTTATGATTATCTACCACTTTTGTTATATATATCTTAACAAAATATCAACTGATAAAAAGATGCAGATCAAAAGGTATGAAAATTTTGAATAAAAATTCGTACCCGATTTTCGTGCCTAAGCGAGCTCCAAGAAATAGCGCCACTGGCGTAAAACAACACAATAGTGCACAACTTCAAACTATAGACTACCTTTCCTGAAAATTTCATAGTCATATCTCTAATAGTTTCTGAGATCAACTCTGCACAATAAAGGTCGTAAAAATGTGCAAAATGGCCGATAAATCGGTACCGGAAGTGACGACAGGAAAAATCTAAAACATGTATGAAGTTTATCTCAAGTCTCATCTTCTGTGAAAAAATGGTTGAAATCGGTCAAATAGTTCTCGAGAAATCGCGTGCACAAAATTTGTGGGAAAAAAAATAATAATAATACGGCATATCTTGGCTTGTCAAAGATATGCAAATTTATCCAAGGACCTATAAATAGTGTTTATGTTTTTTACGGAATTTTTCCGGTTGAATATACTCGCTTTAAAATTAGGGCTCTTTTTGCATCATTTCTGGATTCTTCTTGAAACTGGTAAGACATGTTTTAATTCTCTGTAATAAAGTATACTCTTTAGATTAATTTAAGCAGGGCTCAACGCCAACAGACCAACAATAACGAACAAGATGTCCAGGCTCAACTGGCACCCCCTCAGCCCCAGGCAGTCCAACTACCCCAGGCAGCCCCACAGCATCAGGCGGCACTGTTACAACAGGCAGCCCCACCACAGCAAGCCCATGATCAGGCGGGTAATGTGATTTTTAATCCCCCTGTAGCAACATTACAACAATCCACCACTCTAATGCCCGGCCTCATTTCGCCTGTCAATTCTAGTCTCACATCTACATGCACAGATACAGGGATAACTTCCATTATCACCTCAACCCATCAGACTACTCCTGAACCAATCAACTCTATTACAGTTCCCATTGGGTATCATGTAAACCAACCAATTAAGCAAAAAATCATCAAGGGCGAATTTGTCAATCTGGGAACATTATTGTTAAGGGACCCCACTAATGCCCATGCAACATCTACTCTCACAATTGATGCGCAGGGTAACATCATATCACAACCAAAACCCACAACCAGAATAACATCTATCGAAAAATGGACAGATGCATTTCTCATTTTAGCATTTACACTGCAGTGCACCCACTTAGATCGCAACAGCTTATTAAATATATGCACGACGTTCGCTTAGGGGCACAGAATTCTAATTGGTGGGTTTCGTACGATGAACAATTTAGGCTAAGGATTGCACACAACCCGTCACAGAACTGGGGGATCATAGATAACGAGCTTTGGTTATTATACATGACTGCCAATTCAAATAAATCTTCTCGTACCCAACACCACAAGTGCTTTGATTACAATCTCAAAGCAAACTGTTACAAGCCCCATTGCCCGTACATACACCGATGCCTTAAATGCAATGGCACCCATCCATCTATGTTGTGCAACAGTGCTAACCCACCCCCGGGTCATGCAAATAATTCCTTTCGGGCATCCACTCCAGTCCGCAACAACTCTTATACCACATTCAGGTATCAGACACCAGCACACCAAACACGCACCAACCAACATTGGGCAGGAAACCCTCGTCAACCCCAGAGACATTTGGGTCCTAGGGTATTCTCCCATAATCATTAGCGCAATTAGCAATTATTTGAGTCAATACCCAGATAGGGTCCCGGCAAGGTATTTAGAGGATGGTCTAAAACATGGCTTTAAATTGCAATACTCTGGACCACGCATTTCAGTTTTCTCAAAAAACTTGAGTTCAGCTTCCGACAGCGAGGAGGTTCTCTTGGAAAAAATATATAGTGAAGTTACGGCAGGTCGAATGTCTGGCCCATACTTACTCCCACCCATGCCTAATTTACGCGTATCTCCCATAGGTGTTGTACCCAAAGCTGACGGTGGATGACGTATGATAACACACTTATCCTACCCACCCTCTTTCAGTATTAATGAACACATGGACCCACAGTTCACTACAGTTACCTATACATCTTTTGACACAGTGGTCCAAACCATAAGCACACTAGGTCCTATGGCTCTATTAGCTAAGGTGGACATTAAAAATGCTTTTCGTCATCTACCAATTTACCCAGGGGACTTTGAACTTCTAGGAATTTACATTAATGGGGCTTATTACATCGACAAATGCCTCCCCTTTGGGTGTTCAATATCATGCAAAATATTTGAAACTTTTTCCACTTTCTTAGAATGGGCTGTCAAATTTAAAACACAACTCGATACAGTTCACCACTACTTGGATGACTTTATTTTTATTGGCAAGTCCAATTCAGATAATTGTTCAGCTCTCATGCACACTTTTCAGGACATTTGTTCAGAAATAGGGGTCCCCCTGAACCAAGACAAAACTATTGAGCCAACCACTAAGCTTACATTTCTTGGTTTAGAAATCGACACTGTGAATATGCTGGTCCAAATTCCTGTTAGTAAGGTTCAAGAACTTAAACTTTTGTTGCAGCATTGGGTCACACAGAAAAAAATTCTTCTTTCCCAGTTAGAATCTTTAGTGGGCAAGCTCAATTTCGTTAGTAAAGCCATCCCAGGTAGCCGTGCATTCAATAGGAGATTTTACAATGTTATGTCCGGGGTGCCCTCTCCCTATCATCACATCAGAATTACGAACCCTATCCGTGAAGACATGTTCACATGGCTACAATTTTTAGACAACTTTAACGGCGTTGTATACTTCCCAGACACTGAATGGGTTACACTAGATACTTTGCAACTTTACACGGATAGTGCAGGTTCTGGCCACCTTGGTTGCGGCAGTTTCTTTCAGGGTCAGTGGGTTCATTTTACCTGGCCATCTTCATGGTTAAACAAGCCAATTTTGCGGGACATAACTTTTCTCGAATTAGTACCTATTGTATTAGCCTTCATGATATGGGGATTGCGTTTGCAAAACAAAAAAGTCATCCTCCATGTAGATAATATTTCCCTTGTACATATTCTCAACAAACAGTCAGCCAAGTCCCCAAGAGTAATGGTACTTGTCAGATCGTTAGTCTTAATGGCTTTAAAACTCAACATACAATTTAAAGCACAACATATTCCGGGAAAATCAAACATTATTGCTGATTCTATATCTCGCAAACAGTGGGAAGTCTTTCGAGCAGCAGCACCTTATGCAGACCTTCATCCGCAGGCCATTCCAGCCCTATTCCAGACATTACTCTCACAAGTCACATCCAATCATTGTTCAACGCTTCAGTTGCTGTAAACACTAGGCAAACACATACAGCAGGCATCAATTCATTTGAAACATTTCGCCGGTCTCATAACCTGCCCAGTCTGTGGCCACCTCTCGACACTCACATTACAAGGTTTATCGCTTACCTGTCACTTTCAGGTTACAAATACTCCACAGCTCAGTCATATATTGCAGCCATCAGTTTTTACAGCAAAGCAATTTACAATGTAGATCCTACTAATCATTTTATTATAAGAAAGCTGCTTCAGGGCATGCAAAGAACAACACTACACAAGGACACTCGTTTGCCTATTACATTACAGCTCTTAAACAAAATTATACCAACATTGCAAACTGTATGCAACACCATATACGAAACCAAACTATTCACTGCAGCTTTCACTGTAGCATTTAACGCCCTCTTGTGCATAGGGGAATTCACAGTGTCTAAAGGCAACACACCAGCAACTATCATCCAATTTCATGACATAACAATGCAGCAGACCAACATTCAATTGACAATTGTCATTCAAAAACAGACCAATTAGGTGTGGGGGCAAACTTGCAGATTCCTGCTTCAAATGGTGTTGCTTGTCCTTTTGCCGCCATGCATGCCTACTTACACATGCGCACATCTCAAACTGGCCCATTGTTTATTCATTTTGAAGGTCAACCATTGACCCGTTATCAATTTATCACCATATTGAAGCGTTGTCTTAATGCAATAGGGGTTGATAGCTCCAATTATAATTCCCACTCATTTAGAAAAGGTGCAGCTACAACCCTTGCTATTCAAGGCGTTCACAGTGACGTCATCCAAGGGTCAGGACGATGGCGCTCTAATGCATTTCGTACATACATTCGGTAACCTTATCATTCCAACAGTATCTATCTTACTAACCATAAACAAGATAATTCTAGGTCCTGTCAGAGTTTGGATTGTCCGATCTTCTATCATCAAACGAGAAGCTATGAGTGCAGTATCAAGACAGGGGGGGGGGCTTAATCTTAATCTCGAGAATACTTCAGTCTTATGGCAGGGATATAGGAGCATGAAGCTACAAGACCTTAATACTAGGCTATCAACGTTGCTAAGGTTAGAAGATCGTCCTGAGTTTCTCATCATTCATTGCGGAGCAAACAATGTTGGCCAGAAAACCACTGAAGAGCTGCTTGAGCTCCTTTCCACAACCTTGTCACGAATTTGTGACATGTTCCCTACCACAACGATAGTTTGGTCCTCTGCCCTACCTAGATTAGCTTGGCGCTTTTCAGAGAATGTTAAAGCAATGAATTGAAATAAGGGGTCGAATGAATAGAGAAGCGATAAGATTTGTAACATCCAGGGGCGGTCATTACATCAAATACCCTCAGTTTTCCCAAAAACCACCTACGTTGTTTGACCCTGATGGAGTTCACCTGTCCCAGCTGGGTAATGATATCCTTTTAAATACCATTAAAGGTGCGTTGCAAGATTTATTAAATTGTGGCGGTGTTGGCCTTCCGGACTAACCACATCACAATTAACTACTACTGGCTCGTGGTGACCATTGGAGTTGCGGTCCTGCCGCCGTCACCAATGTTACTTTTGGAAAGTGGCGCACTCCATTGGTGGCGGTTGCAGTGTCATAAACAAACGTTCATGACCCTTGCAAGTGGCGCTATCGTCGCACACTAACTCCAATGGAAGAGTGCAATCATTCAAATTATCATAGGATACAGTTTTTTACTGTCAATATAATGTGTTTATAATGCTGTTAATGTGTTTAAAATGCTGTGTATTTATGCTTGTGCATTCGCGCATATACTTGCTGCACAAGAACTTTGACAATTTTAATGTGTTTTGAACTTGGAAACTTGTGCATTTGCGTTTACCCATTCGCACAAACCTTGTGTATAACTTTGTCATTTGTATGTCTGTGCATTTGCACTTACCCACTGTACAGAATATTATATTTTGTGACGTTTGTGCATTTGCGCTCACCCACTGCGCAATAAGCCTATTGATGGGCCGTCAAGTATTGTTGTATTGTTTGAATTGTTGTGAGGCAGCCCATTGGTAGCCTAAAGTCACTGCGGCCAGTAACGCCAAACCATAATAAAGTATTTAGTCCTAATCAATCTCTCTTAGTTTATTCATCAGGTATCTTGGATAATACGGATTATCTTGGCTTGTCAAAGATATGCAAATTTATCCGAGGACCTATAAATAGTGTTTATGTTTTTCCGGAATTTTTCCGGTTGAATATACTCGCTTTAAAATTAGGCCTCTTTTTGCATCATTTCTGGATTCTTCTTGAAACTGGTAAGACATGTTTTAATTCTCTGTAATAAAGTATACTCTTTAGATTAATTTACCCTCCCTTCTTCTCCCATTTCCTTTCCTTAGAACCACATACCACTTTTCTTTACATCATTTTTTTCAGGTCAACCATCATAACCTTTGTGATACCTTCAGTTCCGGTGTGACACCCACGTAATCTTTGTGATACCGGCAGCTCTGAACAAAAAATCGTCGCAATGACACTCGTTCTATTCCTGACATTGTTGTTGATTTATGGCGCTATCGTCGCATCCCAACTCCAATGGAAGAGTGCAATCATTCAAATTATCAAAGGATACAGTTTTTTACTGTCAATATAATGTGTTTATAATGCTGTTAATGTGTTTAAAATGCTGTGTATTCATGCTTGTGCATTCGCGCATATACTTGCTGCACAAGAACTTTGACAATTTTAATGTGTTTTGAACTTGGAAACTTGTGCATTTGCGTTTACCCATTCGCACAAACCTTGTGTATAACTTTGTCATTTGTATGTCTGTGCATTTGCACTTACCCACTGTACAGAATATTATATTTTGTGACGTTTGTGCATTTGCGCTCACCCACTGCGCAATGAGCCTATTGATGGGCCGTCACGTATTGTTGTATTGTTTGAATTGTTGTGAGGCAGCCCATTGGTAGCCTAAAGTCACTGCGGCCAGTAACGCCAAACCATAATAAAGTATTAAGTCCTAATAAATCTCTCTTAGTTTATTCATCAGGTATTTTGGATAAGAAATCGTACGAAAACTATAAGTCTTCCGTTGGAAACGGAAGACCTTAATTATGAATCGAATACATGAATATAAATATAACAGTATACATTATGTTACAGGCAAACTATGCATAAACTTATACATATAGTTGTTTCACTAGAAATTTTCATGTAAATGTATAAGATTAAAACGTTTAAATGTATACAGTATAAGATATCAAATATCAAAATAATTTTGAATCAAATAAATGTTATCTTAATATGAAAATCAAGAGGATGTCGTTAATTAACGGTGTCGTAAAAGCAGGATTAGAAAGGGCAAATTAAGATAAAAACAAAACCCTGGAATTTGTATCTACATGGCGTTCATTAAAGTGAAATTGAAAAACTTATCGTAATAATAAAGTTGGAAATTCCAAGATTAAAGTTGGAAAATCAAGATTTTAGTTGGTAATTCCAAGATTCTACTTTAAAGTTGAAAAAATCAACTTTAAAGTTGGAAATTCCAAAATTTAAATTGAAAATTCTAACTTTCAAGTTGGAATAAAAATAAATTTACAATGTGTCACTATTACCTTCCGTAAAATACACTGTATTATACAAGAATGCGCAAAAATATGCGCAATGAAAACTAAAGTCGGCCTCCTTAAGGAATAAGGAATCATTCTTCGAGTATTATGAGGAGATAATTTCGGCCAGGGCGTGATCAAATCCAATAAAGCCCAAAGGGCTTTATGATAGTACAAAATCAATAAGTAGTGTTATCACAGGCAAAGAAAAATGTAAATATATACACATAAATGACATTTTATTTGCACGTGAAAAACTTTGTATGTAAATTATTGTATAGGGAGAGGACTAAGTAAGTTTAAGAGTTTGTGCCATATCCCATTGTAATCATATTACAAAAAATAAGTTTGAACCAAACGAAAAATAAAAGTTCATCAAAATCTATTCTGATTGATTCTGAGTTGCAAAATCTAACACATTCTGCAAGAAATTATTGTACCTTTGAACAATCCCATGATAAGTGATATATTGTTTCCTCAACACTTTAACAAAAAGTACATAGATTCGTGTCTATTTTACCAATTTTATATATAAAACTGTTTGACGTTAATTCATAATGGTTGATTCTGTACTGCAACCATTGAAATTAGAGTCTGGGGTAATAATAGAAGGTAGATAAAATATTGAAACCCATTGTTTCTGTGTAATAACAAAATGTTAACTTCTTTTTACTTTTCCCGCTGGTGTTACATTAGTCTGATTTTTATATAAAATACATGAGTTTTGAATCTCTTGTTTGTTTAAACAAAGGTTATAAAAGTAAACGGTACAAAAGTATAAAAACTTCATTTCTAATGAAGCTATATTTTCTTAATTCTGAAAGTACAGCTTGTCTTACTTGCATGAATGTTAAATTATTTATTTGAATATTAAAATTTCTTTTTAATTCCACAAAATCTAGAAAGTTTTGATTTTCATCAAATAAGTCTATTAAGCATCGTACTCCTTTGACATACCAAGATTTATATAAAAAAAAAAAGATGAGCATTTTTTCAAAAACGTTGAATCTAAGTTATCGTTCTTAAGCAGTTAGATTGACTTCAATGAAAATATGAAATCGCTCACAATTTCAACTTCAAAAATCTTTCAGTCGCCCATTCAAAAGACAAATGTAATAAATCAAATCTTTTTTTATCGTTAAACCTTCAGAATATAATCGTTAGCGGGGAAATATTTCCTAATTCTTTTATAAAGGTTCCATCATCTTATTTACATTAATTTAAAAGAATGTATGAGTGCTTAACACAAAAGGTTAAAATATTTAAGTGACGTGGTCACGGTTTCCTTCAAATTTACTTTTCTAATTCGAATATGCACAATACTTTACTAAGTTATTTTTAATGGCCAGCCGCAAAAGTGAAATAATAAAAGTTAGATAATATAAGTGAGATTACATAGTTTGTATATACTAGTAAAAGTTTTGTTTTACTTAGATTTTGTATATGCAAGTCTATATTGAACAGTTTCTAGTATGTCGTGTAATAAATTGTGACTCTATATCTCGCGTATAGCTTGACTGAAAAAAAAAACGTGCCACACCCCTTTAAAAGTATTGTTACCAAAGTTGAAGAAAAACTAAAAACCACATTTGTATTTCTTCTATTTATAGATTAAAGTAGATTGCGGATTTTTTCTTTTAATTTAAAGCTACTAAAGTTAGATACTAAGCTTTAAAATAAATCAAAAGTTAACAAAAATTATTATTTTTTGAAAAAACAGAACAAGAAATATACGTCTCTATGACGTATTGGCTTAATATCACTAATGTGCGGCTTGCTCTCCGATCTTATCAATATAGGTTCCTAGAGGAAGAAACATAATGTAGGTTGAAAAAATTATTTAACCCTACATGAAAATGACAGTTTCGTATTTTCTTTAGGAACAATTTTCATAATGTATAGACATCACCTGACAGGGGAAGATTCACTAATTACAAAAGTGCTTATAAACACTGTAAGCACTGGCCTATTACGTGAAATATTTGAATTCTTTGGAAATTGCACCTTAGAGGAAAACATCAAATAATGTCGCATTGGCACTGGCATTATCATCCGAAACAATGGTTCACCATTTCAATTCAAATGTGTCTTTCTTAGTTGTATAAATATCCAAACCTCCTAATGACAATGTTTGTTAATGCATATTAAAGGTTGCGGATTTTTGTTTGGATAGAATGTCACTTCAGTAAACGCATTTTTATCTCATTTCGACAATTTTAAACTGAAATATACTCAGTCAAGATGACTAAGATAGTAAATACTTAAATGTATTTTAAATCACGGCTAATGCCAATTTATTTCAAATTTTACTGCCGAATTTATTAAAACCGATTTTTTAATCATCAAAACGATGTTTATAATAATGCTGTTCAATTCACAAAGTAAAGGTAAAAAATATCTGATATACTTGTAACTTCTGAGTCAACCGCAGCATGCTATCAAAGCAAGACTTGCTAAGGTACATTTTAATATAATTTTAAAAAAACATACAATTCATATCAAATCAAATATGAAGAAAATGTAACATACGAGCCTAATACATACACCGGATTCTAAATCACGTGACATACGTATATTTGATGAAAGGTCTTGCTAGAATAAAAAAAAAACAACTATTGATAAAAGAAATTATGTCATTGTGATTTTTGCTTTTTTTTAACATGTGCAATATAAAAAAAGTAAAGTACAATATTTTACTTTCTTGTGACATAGGCCCTGATGAAATTGAATCCTAAAAATTGTTATCAGCTCTTTATCATCAGCTCTTTTTAATGAAGATGTGGGATAAAAGTAAATAACAATGAAATTGAAAAGTGAATCGTTACAGTTAAAAAGGTTTTTGTCTTACATGTATTATGCCCCCCTTCGAAGAAGGGAGGGCATATTGATTTGCTGCTGTCTGTCGGTCGGTCGGTCCACCAACAGTTTCGTTCATTTTCTTTGCAGAGGATAAACATATTGAAATGAAATTTCGTATACAGGTTTATCATGATAATATCTAGGTCAATTTTGATATTGGGTACGATCGAACAATTTTCGACAGAGTTATGGCACTTTGACATAGAAAAATTCCAGTTATTTGCAGTTTCCGCTCATTTTCTTCGCAGAGGATGAACATATTGATATGAAATTTGGTATACAGGTTTATCTAAATAATTTTCGGTCAAATTTGATTTTGGGTATGATAGAGCAGTCATCGACAGAGTTATACACCTTGGACTTAGAAACATTCCAGTTATTTGCAATTTACGTTCATTTTCTTTGTGGATGTTTCCAAGAGAGGGGGGCATAAGTGTTTCACAATCATCTCTTGTTTGTTATAATTTTGATGTTTGCAAACGATGTTACTATTAATGCTACATGTGTTATTTATTGAATATTTGCACTAATCAGCAAAAATGTTGGATACATTTTTCAATGTAAATCATCTTTAAATAAAATACACGGTACTCGTCACAGCAAATTACCCACCTGAGAGATGAAAACGTGACTGAACGTAACACCACAGCATGACAGGAAACCGGTGGTTTCATTTAGATATGGAAACGAAAGGAAAATACAGTTTGTTGGAATAGCCGTAGGGTCACTTCCGCTCTAATCTAAAAAGAGGTTGATAAACTTATGTGACGAGAAGAGCCCACAACATCATTATAATTATTAAAATAATGATATGTGAAGTTTTTTTTTCCGTGATTCAGCATTGCTAAATTTTTAAATCGAGACCATCTTATAGCATTATGTAAGACGCATTCATCAAATTTTGCAGCGATTCATTTACACTGTACGTCGATCCAAACGAAAACTATCAAATCTATACTACTATATTAAAATAATAGACTCGAATTTTTTAGCTTTAATACCAAGAAATCGGAAGAGTACTGTCTTTTGTTTTATACATTTTAAACATTATTAGCACTAGAAGATTACCAATTTGTTTTTATTTTTTCTCAATCAAGCTTCGCTACTTAATAATCAACGAAAATTCCTTTAAAAAATCCAGAAATCATATGGATTTTTCGGATTTTACAATCTTGCGCATGCGCATTACATTCACGCTAAATCACGGGAGGCTCTTTAGTTTTTGTTTCCACAATTGCACATTTGCATGGATAAACTCAAAAACGATATTACAAATACGTGTAAATTTTCATTGCACATTTGTCATATATATATTCTGATTATTCTAACTAAGCAGAGTGTAATGAAATTAAAAGCATTATAATAATTGTAGGCTTAATCCTTATTATGTAAATGGGAACAATACGGTGTGTCGATGTATCTATTTCGTAAATGTCCGATATCATATACGATGTCAACCCGTGCACGCACGGGCCAAAGTCTAGTTAAGATTAACAAAACAAGAGAATGATGGCCAAATCTCAGATAATGGTGCGCAGTTTGCGGGAAAAATCTACAATCAACAATTGTGTTATATAAAGATGCATAGGCTAAAAGGTTTGGGCTTTGGTGGTATTGAGGAATATTCAAAGATTTTTCTATACATTATTTTGTTAAGCTTTACGTCCTCCTTTAAGCACTTTTTTTTAAGTATTGGTCCAGGTTCAATTGAATTAAAAGTTAATGTAACATCAGTATGTAATATGCAATTTGCATACATATATTACTAACTATTTATTGTGAGTTTAAAAAAAATGACAATTATAACAAACCGTCAACCATCTCCAAAATCCATAAAACGAAATACAAATTCAAAGCAGACCAACACGGACCTCTAAAAAGATAGAGGTAGGATCAGGTGCCATGAAGGAGTGAGCATACTCTGCTGACCGGTCACACCCGCCGTGAGCTCTTTGCTGTAATCGGGAAAAAAACCCGGAAAAGTCCGTAGACAATTAGGTGATTAACTATGGTCTAACAATTAGTATGAAAAACGTCAGTCAGCATGCAACCCAGTAGGATATTGTAAATGTGAATGTATTATCATGTAAAACTGTTCACAGCTCTTTGTTCAGCTTTGGGCTATATTACACTAATACATATATATATATATATATATATATATATATATATATATATATATATATATATATATATATATATATATATATATATATTTCATAGTTCTTGACAAAAGAATTTTGATCCTATATTTTACTATTAACATACGTTTTCAGATACCTACCTTTTTCACTAAAGATAAAATTATTTACATTCTACAAATGATGTGACCCATTATTAAAATTAGAATCTGCTTTTATATTGTTAAATTTGAAATTTAAAAAAAATATTTCAATCATTTTGTGTTTAGTTTTTATCCCCCCTTATCTATATTATCTTGTCTTCACCTTTGATGGCACAGTTAACTGACTGAATGTTAAACTGACATATTCATGAAATATGCATAGCTATGTGCATATAAGTACTTTCAGTGCTTTGATTAAGGACAATTTTCAGCAAGCGATACTTTCTTCTAGACATACGTGTTCACACTAAATCGAGACGAACATAATCAAAAATCCAGTTGTTACAAACAAATGCACCGAATGTTCCGAATACCAAAATATAATACGGGATACTTAAAGTCGCATTTTCAACGGAGGATGATCTTACAGAAGACATTGAATTTAATTTGCCTCGTATTTTTTTAAAAGTGTCTATGGCAAGATTTATACGTTATTTAAGTACCTTTTACCATTATGAAATGTAGTGAATGCAGGATTTGGCTCGCAGAGGTTGATGAGAGGGAGTAGGATAGTTCTCGTTTACATGAAACGTTAGTGACTTTAAGAACATTGTCGGCAAACTAATGGGTCTGAAAGTGATTAAAGATAACTGGATATTGCATTAAGATAACGACCAAATATGCTGCAAGGCAAACACGGACCCAAGCCAGTAATGTACAGCCGATACCAGTAAGGATTTATGAAACGATGCGATAGTAAAAGTGTGGCTCTCCTCTCCAGAGTCACACTAAAAGAGCAATCTGTCTACATTTAAAACAACATAAACATAAAGAAACCATAACACCTACATTTAAGTTTCCCCTTTTTATGTAATTTGTGTAATACTCTTGTCAAAATTATGATAAAATGTTTTGGAATATCTCTCGTTCTTTGAGTTCTCTAGGAAAGCTCTATTCTTTTCTCGTTTTAGTAACATAAATAACAAATCTGCACTGTAGTCTTACATTGTTGTCATTTATAGCCAATTTAAAATGCTACAATACGTATACATGAGATTTCATGATTCATTTATCATATATGTCTCCACTTATTTGTATATGCGTTATGATATTATTCCAAGGTTACATTCATATGCATGTTTCGTTAAAAAATTATGAAAACAAACAGATCATCATGGTACACTTAAAAAGATTTATCACTTTATTAAAAAAAAATAACAAAAAGTACACGCTATATCTAGTTACTTAACATTTTCGGTTTGAAATGCAATTTTCATTCAATAATTGTCTAACCATTTAGGTCTCCATTTATCATTAGAGACATTTCCTACCAAAATAATTTATAGATTTCTAATTAGAATTATATTCATATTAAACTAAAATGATGATACATTTTATTCATTTTGTTTTATTCAAAGCAGAAAATACTCTTGTGGTGAACAAATATTAAGAAAACAATGTTTGTTATAATCTTTTATTTTTTCTCTATGTTAGAGTTCATGATATTTTTGAGGTTGATATAAAACATTGTTTATGCAACACTTACTGTAATGTAAAAAAGGTGTGAAATTTTATAAAGAATCATACTGACAAATCATATTACTTAAAATACAGTACTAGCCAGCTTAAAAACAAAATACAGTTAATCTAAATCATATTATCAAGATTTCAGTCCGACAAACAACATACTAAACCCGCTTAAGTTACCATTCTGTGAAACGTCTAGTAAAATGTACTTTTCTGTTTTAAAAAAATAAATCCCACATTTCGCCTACGTGGCCTGCTTGTATAAGTACTTGCACACCTTTTATATCAATTTTATGAAAAACAGTATCAAAAGGAATTGTGAAATCAATCGCTTGGTTAATAAAGTGAACTTTTGAGAATACATAAAAAATCATGTTTTCTAAGAAATTTGAAAGTAAATGATTTGGAAAAGGAAAGTTTTACACGAGTGATATCTTTGAAGTTAAAACATCACATGGGGATAATTAAATTATTAGCCAAAGCTCCTTAGTACAGGAGTATTATCCATTTGTTGCTTTCCGATAATCAATTCAATGGAAGATTTCAGTGCATACCAAATATTTTGACATCAATATACCCCATTAAGGAGTCTGGATAGTCAACAAGTTAACCATCAGATCTACCTATTAAAATTTTGTTCAGTGACAAACTACTGTTTATTAAAGAAAAATCCGTATTTTTTACCTCTGAGTTTGGGCATTTTTTATATGTTAATAGAGAGCTCTTCTTCTTAGGAAGATCATTACAGTCTAAATATGGCCTTAACCATCGATCCCTCTTAATAAAGTATTTTCAACGAAAAATGAAGTTAAACATAGATGGGTAAATATCAATAATATACGTCAAAATAAACAATCTCGTGGTAAAACAATGGTTGGACATGAATAAAAATGTGTCTTTAAAATGAATGATTTGATGCAGGGCAAACGTTATTATATAAAGATTAGAAATACAGTGTCTCAAATACAGGGATTGTAAGTTACATATAAGAAATTAGATCTAGTTCTATAAGGATTCGCTCAAAAAGGTCTCATTAAGCTGTCGAATACAATAAACGTATGTTTCGTATATATCCCATTTATTTGACTCTCTGGGGGTAAATCCTATGATCGTGAGAAATTAATTCTCGAAAATTCCCAAACTCAGCTATAGAAAAAGCCTTAGTTCCTCGAAGAATTTGTTTAATAATCACTTCTCGGAATATAACCTCTAATTCTATTTCAAAAAAAATATGTACAACAGATCACTGTAGGTAATTTTAGCAAATCTTATGTATTGCATGATACAGATTCCGAAATTGAAAACGTATGAAGTGGAAAACATTTCAAAATTTCCCATTAAAACACAAGGAATAAGACTGGAAACTTCTGGACACCCACAAATCTAACACTTTGTACGATCACATCTCTGCTCTCCTTGAGTGTGATATATGGTTCATTCTCGTGCCTAAATGATATCAAACTAATTAGGTAAATTGACTCTCCGAGTGAAAACCCACCCCGGATGTTAACCTTAAAAAGGCTCCAAATGAGCCGCTCACAGCGCCATTTTTTCACCTTACAAATCAGTGATGATTTCTAAAATGAAAACCAAATTTGCATGATATTTATTTAGCAGTGTCATCTCTCTAAATCATAATTGAGGGAACAAAAACAACATAGTGATTGGGTAACACAATATCGGATTCATGTGATTTTACTGCTTACCTTTCACCAGAAAGGGATCTGGGTGTAAACTGCAACACTCTTTTTTGCATGGAGTGGTTGTTTTGTCTGCATGGCTTTGTTTGTTTTGTCTGCACATGGCTTTGTTTGTTTTGTCTGCATGGCTTTGTTTGTTTTGTCTGCATGGCTTTGTTTGTTTTGTCTGCACGGCTTTGTTTGTTTTGTCTGCATGGCTTTGTTTGTTTTGTCTGCATGGCTTTGTTTGTTTTGTCTGCATGGCTTTGTTTGTTTTGTCTGCATGGCTTTGTTTGTTTTGTCTGCACGGCTTTGTTTGTTTTGTCTGCACGGCTTTGTTTGTTTTGTCTGCATGGCTTTGTTTGTTTTGTCTGCACGGCTTTGTTTGTTTTGTCTGCATGGCTTTGTTTGTTTTGTCTGCATGGCTTTGTTTGTTTTGTCTGCATGGCTTTGTTTCAAGGACCGTATTTGATCACTTCATAATACTCAAAATATGATTCCTTATTCCTTAAATAAATCTACACAACTTCTATTGTCATAATAAAAACTGTTATTAAGAGGGTTGGATGGTTGTGGCCTTTTCCGATCTTCTTTTAACAAAGAGCTCTGTATAAAGATATAGAAAAACATTCAAAGTAAATCTGAGATTTAACAACATATTTTTACATTCAGTGTATATTTCTTCTTATAATTGCATTGGAAATCTGCGACGTTCAATTTCCTATGAATACACTTTGCTAATTCATGCGCCATGAGCACAAGTATAAATGTTATCACGTGTTTAAGTATTTTTTTGTAAGATTAAATGAAACGTTCAACCTTACATAACCAATTTGATACTAGTATGTACTTATGAAAAATAATCATTAAATTATATCTACTCCTTAATAAAAAGACTTTTCTTTTCAAAGTTTCTGGTACAATATTTTAGTTGCGGAAGCAAACTTAATAAAATGTTAATATGGCTGTTCCATGTATGTTTCATATGCCTGACTGAGAGCGTATATAATGACTTTACCGCGACGATACATGTATGTTTCATACGCTATCGCGTGGTACTGAATTTGTTTGCACCGATTGGTGTGTTATGGGACCTACGACATCCAAAACAAGCATTCAATGCTTAACTGAAATTTCTCTAATATGGTAGGAATATCATATTTTAAAAATTTGAGGTAAATTTGATGTGTAAGTTGTTGACTATTTAATCTCCTTAAATAAAATCAAATTAAAAGATAATTAACAAGGTGTAGTTTTGTACACTGTTATTTCTATAGAGCAACATAACACAATGATTTTGTATGTAAGTTAACCATTTCATAAATGGTTATAGGTTATATAAGAAAGAATACACGTGAAATACCCCATACAAAACCAAACCAATAAAAGACTAATCTCTCTAGAATTCTATAGATGTGAAGTATTAGCTTCATATTCCTTTGCGCCATTGAATTCATCTCGAGTATACAAACACGTGTGAGCAGCTGAAGAAAAAAGAGTAATCTTTCAGATTATTGTTTTTTTTTTCAAACATAACAAATGAATACACGTGTCACTCTAGCAAAGGATTGGTACACCTATATCTTGGTTATGCAAAGTCTGCTTAATAAGTTCGTTGTTAAACTCTTTACTACTTAAGGGAATCAATTTTTTTTTCGATAAATTATTTTGTTTTTTGTACACATGCATCTTGGTTATGCAAAATCTGCACTATTTCATTGTATTCCATACAAACTGTATACTGCTTAAGGGTGTAGATTTTTCGATAGATTGTTTCTTGTACAACAAGTATCTGAGCTTTCACTGCCTACTAATGTATGCACAGATTATTTAGGAGCGCTGGATGGTCGGGGCCATATTTTGATTTTATTAATCTCCAACAGAAGAAGAGTTCTATATAAAAATGTAGGAAAATATCTTAATATATTCTTTACAAAAAAAAGTTTATGACTAAATATTGTCAGGAAGATCTGATGGTTAATTTAGTAACCATCTAGCCTCCTTAAAGGGACAGAAGTATTCCAATAATAAAGATCTTGTATATTTCCTCTTATAATTGCATTGGAAATCTGCGACGTTCAATTTCCTATGAATACACTTTGGTAATTCATGCGCCATGAGAACAAGTATAAATGTTATCAAGTGTTTTAAGTATTTTTTTGTAAGATTAAATGAAACGTTCGATCTGACATAACCAATTTGATATGTACTTATGAAAAATAATCATTTATTATATATACTCCTTAATAAAAAGATTTTTCTCTACAAAGTTTCTGGTACTATATTTAAGTCGCGGAAGCAAACTTAATAAAATGTTAATATGGTTGTTCCATGTGTTTCATATGCCTTACTGAGAGCGTATATAATGACTTCACAGCGACGATAAATGTATGTTTCATACGCTAACGCGCGGTACTCAATTTGTCTGCACCGTTTGGTGTGTTATAGGACCTACGACATCCAAAAACAAGCACCCAATGCTTAACTGAAATTTCTCTAATATGGTAGGAATATCATATTTTAAAATTTTGAGGTAAATTTGATGTGTAAGTTGTTGACTATTTAATCTCCTTAAATAAATCAAATAAAAATAAAAACAAATCAATTCTGCTTGTCAATATTGTCACAATAAAAGATAATTAACAAGGTGTAGTTTTGTACACTGTTATTTCTATAGAATATCATAACACAATGATTTTGTATGTAGGTTAACCATTTCATAAATGGTTATAGGTTATACAAGAAAGAAAACACGTGAAATACCCCATACAAAACCAACCCAATAAAAGACTAATCTCTCTAGAATTCTATAGATGTGAAGTATTAGCTTCATATTCCTTTGCGCCATTGAATTCATCTCGAGTATACAAACACGTGTGAGCAGCTGAAGAAAAAAGAGTAATCTTTCAGATTATTGTTTTTTTTTCAAACATAACAAATGAATACACGTGTCACTCTAGCAAAGGATTGGTACACCTACATCTTGGTTATGCAAAGTCTGCTTAATAAGTTCGTTGTTAAACTCTTTACTACTTAAGGGAATCAATTTTTTTTTCGATAAATTATTTTTTGTTTTGTTTTGTTTTTTGTACACATGCATCTTGGTTATGCAAAATCTGCACTATTTCATTGTATTCCATACAAACTGTATACTGCTTAAGGGTGTAGATTTTTCGATAGATTGTTTCTTGTACAACAAGTATCTGAGCTTTCACTGCCTACTAATGTATGCACAGATTATTTAGGAGCGCTGGATGGTCGGGGCCATATTTTGATTTTATTAATCTCCAACAGAAGAAGAGCTCTATATAAAAATGTAGGAAAATATCTTAATATAAGTAGTTTATGACTAAATATTGTCAGGAAGATCTGATGGTTAATTTATCAGCCATCTAGCCTCCTTAAAGGGACAGAAGTATTCCAATAATAAAGTTCTTTCATAAGTTATCCCGAAATGTCGATAATATCTTTATTGAAGGGAAAGGACTTGATTGCCTACTTGTTAATTAATCTTAATGAATTAATTGAACTTTTGAATTGAATCATTTGACTGATTAAATGAAATATTCTCTGAAAAAGTGGAGCAATGCTGATCAATGAAATAGTAATTATTACACTATCATTATTTGATTTTTTTTTTTGAAAACGTAATGTTCTTACTGAAATGAATGTTTAATTTAAAGAAATTGTATAATTACTGTCGAATTCAAGAAATCTCTGGGGCTGAATCAATCAGACATAATGGAACATAAAATAACCCACTGTCTTCTATGTAACAAAAGGTCGGATTCGTTTCAGTTTATACGTATATTGTAGCAAGAGCATTTCCAATCGCAGCATTTCATTGCTGATGTGTGGACCACCACAGGGATTGCATGGAAATTGATTATAACATTATACTGTGTAAACGCTCTTCATAAGGATGCATATGCTTACTGTTTTTAAATCTAAGAAGACATTTTAGTAGGGAATTTCTGCCATATGGAATAAGACAGTTTTCTTTAGCGCCACGCATCCACGTGCTCAGCGGAAATCGTCTTCAATCCATTACGAAGTGTTTTGTCAGCCGATCTGATGTTGAGAATTCTCGACCAATGATTAAATTGGCCTTATCCGTTGGTTATCACTTGAACATTGTGAGTCTCTAGAAATGGTCCGTATGAAAAAATATGAATCATATATAAAACAATGTCTTATATGTAAAGTACATGTAACAACCATATTTAATTAGAACAGTCAGAATAAATGGAACTCACTTGTTTTGATATCTGCCACACCAGGACGAATTCATACTTTGCAACAAGAAGACTGGGTAAATAGTAAACTAATTGATGAAGAATGCCATGATTATGGTATAGTCTGGAATAGATAACCCAAGTCATTATTTTTCTTTTATATGGGACAGGGGCAGGGGTTAGACACTTATTAATAAAGCATTTGTCTCGATATAGCCTAATGATAACATTCATAGAACCATTTTTTTTATTTACATTGTAGGTTCCAACAACCAGCTACTGGAAAACGCGTAACCTGACATTTACAAATATATCTTATCACTGTAATGCAGAAGTTCAATACAAAATTATCCATTCGGTCACATAAATTTTATTTCAACGGTTTTTTTTCTCTAAGAGGAGAAGAATAAGAAATAAAAAATGTACCTAAATAAATTAATCAGACTTCTAGTAATCTTTAAATAAAACTTTAATGGAATCGACTGAAATTTTAATTTTCTTCTTTTTCTGCAAGACCTGATTCCACGAATTAATGGTATATTATGAAATTACCAGGATTCTTCATTCCAAAATCATTTGCTTCATAAAATAATTACAAGGCGATCTTTATCTTCAAAATGTGCTCATCTTTGAGGAAGAAACAAGGAATATGCATCAAACGAAGACATTATGGAGGCACTTTGGCTCTGAATTGTACCCGATTACGTGTATCACTGTTTATGATCGGTATTTTTAGAGATTGCATTAAGGCTTGGAATTTAATCAGAGACGACAAATCAATGATTTTATCCTGGTGTTCATTATCTTCATTTCTTCGCTATGTGCACTTTCTGTTGCTTTCGCGGTTTTGCTTTACCTGATTTCTTTTTGTTTTAACTTTATACATGTATTGCTATTCATGAAATATATTTATGAATGATATTCTGATCAGGCAAAAATTAACAAGATGTAAATATAATTGGGGCGATTAAAAAGTCTCCAAAAAGAAGCGATGTCATCAATTGGGGTAGGGATGAATAACTTAGTCCAAACTTTACATAAAAAAGACTTAATGCGTGTTATTTCTGGAAATTCATGCTAAATGATGTTCCCCAAGGGGTCATTTACTCAATATTTGGGGACCCTACATGACCCAAGAAAAAAATATATATGATTTAGGGTCTCAACCGTTTTCAAAAATAATTGGACGCTTCCTGTTCAAATGGGGGCCAAAACCTCCCCTTCCCCTTTCGGGTTAATGATTCTCACACAATTTAATTTCTATAAATCCTTATATAAGGGGTCTTATTTATCCTGTAAATTAGAATTTAATATTATTTAAGATAATTATTTTCATGTTATAACCTGATTAACGTAAAGCAACGACCTTGGCTGCCTTGAAATAAACAAAAATATATATCCTTAGAGTGTTGGGCTCCTCTTGCATGTTTCAGGATTACTTTGTAGAAATGAAACAATTTTTGAGACCTTTAGGTGAGAATCTTGAAAGTGGTATGAACTTTTGTCGAACCTTTTGTATGTTGAATAGTACAATCTGCAATGAAATATGCTCAAAAAATATAATTAGTAGTTTTCTGTCGAAGAGCCATCAGTAATTCAGTTTGACTAATCTATGAGGATTGTACATGATTAGTAAAATCTAATTCGTGGATTTTCATACATGCCCTTTGTTTCAAGTGCTTTGTAGCTGCAGGGTTTGCAGATTTACTTAGTTCGTAGTAAACACAAAGGGTCAACATACCCACTATAAAAAGAAGCAAACAAAATTAAACAAAATTAAACAGGCGCCTACAAACTAGACGACAAAGAAATATTGCTTTTAACAGTTTGTGTGATTTTGAATGAGTTTGTATCAGCTTTGTTCTACTCGCTTCCACGGCTAACCTCTATGTAACTAGAATAGCACTTGAAAACAGCGAGGCACATATAAATAAGACTATTACATGGACAAACATTGCATTTGTAATTCAATATATCTGGAATTTCGATAAAAATGTTTTAAATGTAGACGACGCACAAATCCAAATTCGTCTTCTGGTATGACCCCAATAGACAAATATATTAATTGATATGATATTCAAATGACAAATCGATCATTATGAGTGCATTATGAATATTCCTGTATTTAGAATGGAAGGGAATAATGAGGGATTTGGAAATTAGGAATTTGTTCATTCTACATGTACAAATTATCGATACCAATGGAAAAAAAACCCAGAAGGGACCTGGCAGTGACACTTTGAATTCAAGAGTATTGTCTGGTCTGCAGACTTCGCAGCTTTGACGCAGCGTAGTTTTTTTTATGATGTAAGCGGGGGGAGGACATTCATTGTTGGAGACATATTCAGTTGGAAAGTAGACATGCGTTTTGATGAGACTTATCCATGTATCTAGATTTGCTGCACTTGCTTTACTCTGGTTTATTTGAATTGTTAAACCAAAATATATGTGTGTGTATATATATATATATATATATATATATATATAATTATATAGTTTCAGAATAGAGCGAAAGTAATTTTATACTCAAAAACACTTCGTAAAAGCCATGATAATAACACTTATTTCTGGTGATGTCTTCATTTAAGAGTTGGAACAAGACATTACATACTGAACACTTCTAGGGACTTAAATTTGATATTCATTATACATACTAAAGACCTCAACTGTATCAATATGAAATCCAATTGGCAAATCAATTGTTATGAGTGAATTGTGAATATTCCTGAATTTAAACTCGAAGGGCTTTCCTTTCTTAGATACTTAACATATGTATTTTGCATCATGTACATGTAAATTGCAGTCTATTATATCTATGTGTAACTATGCATTTACATTGATTTCATGTCAAAGAAATGAAACATAAAAACAAGAATTAAACTTAAGGATGACGTTTACTCAGAATGAAAAAAAAATCCACTGATGATAATGAAAAACCATCTATTGCGTGTTATAGACCTTTGCTTGTATTGTTATTTTTCACTTTCAGAAAAGTAGGTCAATGACCTACTTTTTGAGTTAATGGCCATTGAATATTTATTGAAAAATCAAGAAAAATCCCATAAAATTTTACACTACGATTGAGATTTTCTTAATTTTAAAAATATTACAAATAATAAAACACTTTAAAAAATAAGATACAGTTTATGAATGGTAGTGGCACTAAATAAGTACACAGCATTAAGATTTCAGCAACAATTAAAAAAAATAATCCAGTCCGAATTTCCTCTATCAGTTTTTAAATCCCTACCCATTTTTGATCCAATTTTACAAAAAATTGAATGATGATAATACAAAAACATGTATGGTATTGAACTACTTATATTGACCTTATTCTGTTGGCATAAAATTTATATGAGGTCAATCATCAAAATTTTGAGATATGGTGTCTTTTATCGTTTTTTAGCATTTTTCAATAATTTTATAATTCGTGCCATAACTTTATTTTAATGAATAAGTGAGGTAAAACCAACGGAAAATATGCAAAATTACATAGACTTAAATATAAAATCTTAACTTTTAATATTAGACTACTGCCAAAAAACTTTGAGCAGAAAACAAAATTTGCAAAATTTAGTCCGAATTTCCTCTGTTTGGCTAAAAGTCAATTTTTTTTTTTAGCCTAATTCTATAATAAAGTAAAATTTTTGAATGTTTTGTCAATAATAATTCATTTCATCAATACTTTTTGTGTTTAGAACAAATTTTACTCATTAGATTGAACTTTATAGCAATCGGAATTTGAGAACTCAAACCCTGAGTAAACAACACCCTTAAGGTAGTCCATCCATAACTAAGGCGAATTTAACAATTTTGATTGATCTATACTATATCAAATACGTATTTTTAAGTTATTGTGAGGCTGACATAAACCAAACTTGGGTGTATGTATGTAGTCAATCAAATGAACTTTTTGCATTAAAAACTTTTTTTTTAAATTGTCTGCCCTTCCAGAAATTTAAAAGATTCATTCCGAAAATATGTATGGTAAATTATAGATTATTTTAGCATATATTCGAAGAAAGGGAAAGCTTTTGTATCTTTTTTCCAAGAGAAATCTGAGAAAATTACTTATCCTAAAAAATATATATTAAAATGCATTTTCCCCATAGACTTCAATGTTAACTTCAGTATATGATAAATTTGTTAATATTCCATTTTTTTTAGAATTTCAAAGGTGAATTTTTATTATTTAATAAACCCCTTAAAATCACACTAAAATTTTAGCGATTAAACTTGCAATCTATTAGATATGAAATATGATAGTTATGGATGGACTAGCTTAATCAATTTATCTTTATCAAATGTTTGATTCTGATTTCTTTAATTTGAAAACGCAGGTGTTTATTATACGCTTCTCATTATTCTATTGTTGTAGTTAAACTCAACGTTATATGATATAGAATATCAGACAACCATTCCTTTTTTACGTAATATCTGGCCACATCTACGAATATATATGAAAAAACACGAGGCCTTGAAGCAGTAGAATTTCAAGACATGCATGTACATGTATTTTGATATTCAAGCAAAAATTCGAATAGGTAATATTTTCAGACCTAAGCAAATTCGCCGGTTTAACTTTATTTCTACAAATACTAAGGCGTTAGGTGAATATACTGTTTTAAAAAGAGTTTCTCACCTTTCAGTGTTCAAATACGTCATAATTATCTATATCATTTGGTTACATATACACCTTATATAACACCATGTTGAAACCATCGGTATTAATTGATAGTTTCATGAAAAAATTTTATAATGCACTGTTATAATATTTTAAAATAGGGTGTCATGAAGATTAAGTGATGACGTGATTTCACATGTTATTAAGTAACGACACATAGTTCGCAGTTTGATTGCATAGCAAATATATATCGCACTCGACTTGTCAGCGTTTTTGCGCCTAAATGTGAAAAATCTCTCTCTTTCTCTCCCTCTCTCACTTCTCTCTCTTTCTCACTCTCTCGCATTCTATCTATCTATCTATCATCTTCGAAGTGTGAACTAAGTCGTAGTTTTCTAATGGATATAAAACATCGTTGCAAACACCATTAACCTTTGAATATTTTCCAAACAAGCATTAATGCATAAAAAATCCTAAAGTTTGTAATTATTTTTTTCAATAAATAATTATGTAAATATTGCCTACTATCATCCAAGGTTTTCTGTAAGATCTTTTTTTTCGACAACAATGCAGAAATGTTAAGTATGAAAAAATAAAATGATTTACAAAATGAGCGTATGGGGCCTTGACACCTTTCATTTGGTTCGCTTCCGAGTAATGACAAACTTGAGGCGGGCTTATATAATCCTCGAAAAGTCTAAACAAACTTCAAATTTCCGGACAGACTTAAACGTTCCCCTTCGTCACATATTGCTGCTATAGTTGGCTGGGAACATCTTTTTGTAGTATGCATGTGTGATTAGGTTCTCGCCATCTAAACATTATACATTTTATATTATATACCCTTAGGTCTAATCATGCCGCCTCTGTTTTATTTTCCAACAGTTTTCACTGACATATGATTTATAATAACAAATTATAATAATAATTTAATTAGTGAATAGTACACATGGCTATTATGTTCAAAGTGTATATAAGTGATTGTTTTTCTTTTGAACATCACCAGAGTATAAGATAGATGTATGTATCACAACGTCGGAATAGACATTAGCTCGCTTGATATCTCCTTACTGAACTGCTATATCCATACGATTTTATTTTAAAATAAACCCTTAATCACCTTAAATAGTTCATATCTATTGGAATTTAACCAGCTTCTTCTACAGTTATTGCTAAGATCAAGGAAATGCCGAGGCCATTATTCTCTCATATATCACGAACGTCATTAGTAAATTATCAGATCAGAAATACATGTTGAACTCGCACTGATCATGAAATTATACCTTCAGAATGCAAAAAGCTTTAAAACAATGTCAAACGCATGTCTAAGTTTCAGTCAGAACGATGTGTATTGCCTTCAGTGTTTATTTGTGGCTGTTGCAAGGACCTCCCTAACACATTTCAACTGGGTGTTTCTGTATAAAATTATAGTAACGTATAGTAGTAATAATCGTACAAAAGAAGAAAAATATGTCGTCTGCATGTGATTTCAATCGATGCACATGTAAATTATTACTAACAAAGCCGTTGGAGGTACATAGAACAGCCGTCTTAATAACCTAGATCGTCTCAATCGCAACTTCTCGGGCCTTTCCGGCAAGCTCGGAAAAACACCTCGAATGTATTACCTAAGCGTCCATGACAACCCCCCCCCCCCCCCCCTGTTGAGATGTGAGCTAGACTTCATTATATCCAATGTCATGATATACCTTAAAATATATCACAAAAGCGAGACACAAGGCTTTCTAGCTGATATTTATTTTATAGGAAGCGACTCCATTTTGTATAAAATTCTCACATCCGGTAATGTTGATAATTTCGAGGTGTTTTACCGAGCCTTCCGGAAAGGCCCAAGAAGTTGCGATTGAGATCGTCTCTCTATAGGAAAAACGAAACGGTAAAATACAAAACTGTTAAAAAGAAGAGAAATCCACGAAATACTGAGCTGTTAGAAGAATAAAACACAGGGCGAAAAACCATCTTTAAGCAAGTCCTTAAAGGTGGCTTAAAGGTGACTTAAAGGAGCTTAAAGGCTATACAACCTTTAAGCCGCCTTTAAGTCACCTTTAAGCAAGTGCTTATAGGTCCTTAATGTCCAAACTTCTTTAAGCTACCTTTAAGCCACCTTTAAGCCACCTTTAAGCATCTTTAAGTGGCATTTACGCTCTCTTTACGCTGCCTTTACACTGTCTTTAAGTGGCCTTTAAGTCAATATTGATCAAGCTGAACAATAAAAACATATATTAAATGCAAAAGCTCTTTTATAGAGATGGGAGGGGGTCATCCGAGTGATAATATAATTTCCAAGGAAGGGGGGGGGGGGGTGTTCCAGGCGGTTTTAATCGTCGCTCCATTAAACACAGATCGCTATCATCAGCACCGCTCTGATGGACACAGATTGCCGTTATAAAATTCTTTATAATTTTGGGGGGTTCAAAATTATTGTAGGTATGAGCGCAGTCTCTGTATCTTAATATGTGCATAAAACTAATTAAAGTATGTTTGTTTCCTATTATAAATTAATCGGTGAAAAAAATCTCAATCTCTCTCTCTCTCTCTCTCTCTCTCTCTCTCTCAGTTCATCCGGTTATTAAACAAAATAAAGATAATGAACCAAAAATGCATGATTTAATTTGTTAATCGGTTTAAGGTTTGTATTTTTTTTCAATTTTCATTATTTCTAACTCTAGATCTGCTAGATACATGTTAAAGATGAAAAGACTATCAACTGCCTTTGTTATATCGGGCAGGATATTACTGCTTTGTTTGTCTAGACATAGTTTTGTTCGTTTGTGTATATCTAATTAGAGTCTATTGTTTGTCCAACTTAAGAAAACCCCTGGAACTAACACAGAATATACAAGATATACACAGCAGTTGTGTCGTGTGCCCAGGTGCATGTTTGTGTATATCTAATTAAAGTCTATTGTTTGTCCAACTTAAGAAAACCCCTGGAACTAACACAGAATATACAAGATATACACAACAGGTGTGTCGTGTGCCCAGGTGCACGTCAGGGTTTCTAAAGGCGTTGAATCTTAGTATGTACGAGTATACGATAAGTCTAGTGAATAAAAGTTAATTTACATTTGTAATTCATTTTCAAAGTATTATTTCCTAGCTCTGGGTTTCAAAGATGTTACGTCTACAAATTAACGATACATGTATGTAAGAGTAAAATCTTGAGGCTAATTAATTAATGTACCGGTGATCATAAATAGGGGTTGATTATTTAAATATATGTATAAGGGTAAATATGTCAAATATACCCGGCCTGGCACATCATACAATTGTATGTACAAGTCATTTGCAATTGCCACATGCAGTAAATACGTCACCGGTAATTGGTAATTTTGTTTGTTATAGAATTGATAGTTTAAAAATCATGTACATGTACATACAATTACATGTAAATATTTAAACATATTTAAACGGCGCCGCGATCATGAAAACCGGGAAATTGCGGGAAATTGAACAAATACCGTAAAAGTATCAATGCATTTAATAAAAGAAATGATTTCATTTTCTTTCTTACATTTTTATAGCTATAAATTAGATGAACGTATATCTACTCAGTTTAAATTTATTAACTAAGAAAGCCTACTATAGTGAACCTAACGGTTTCCATTTAGGTATAATATATTTTTGTTCACTGAAGACCAAGTTCCGTATTTCATTCTAAATACATGCATGCATGTAATTTATAAATTAGATATAATTGATTGTTACAAACTGAATGGTTTGTCAAAATCTTTTCAAATAAACACATTCAATACAGTGATTCAATATCCACTGATATATAGGATATAAAAACGCTCATATATATATAAGTTGCCGTGGCGCAGAGGATGTGTGGTGATGCTACTAAACTAAGGGTCCCGGGTTCAATTCTCGCCGTGGCCGGTTTTTTTTTGTGTTTTTTTTTCATTTTTCTTTCTAGAACAAAAACCGTTTTAATACCTTTTCTTTCATAAAGTTAATACATTTTGTTGGAAATTAAGCACAATATTGAATTAAATTTTTTTTAATGGCTTAAAGGTGGCTTAAAGGTAGCTTAAAGGTGGCTTAAAGGTGGCTTAAAGAAGTTTGGACATTAAGGACCTATAAGTGGTCCTTAAAGGTGGCTTAAAGGTGGCTTAAAGATGGTCTTTAAGCTGCCTTTAAGCCATCTTTACGCTTTCTTTAAGCCACCTTTAAGCAATACTTATAGCTTAAAGGTAGCTTAAAGGTGGCTTAAAGATCGTCTTTAAGCTACCTTTAAACACCTTTAAGCTATCTTTAAGGAGGACTTAAAGATGGTCATTCATCCTGTGAAAATCCGTGAATAGAAGAATAGAAATTAAGTTTTTGCTATCATAAATGTAGCAGAATAATCTCCAATGTCGAAAAGTGTTATTTAAAAAAATAAAATTCTCTACTAACGCCTCGGCTTTTATTTTTTTAAACATGTCTCGACCTTGGAAGTTTTTCTAGCTTGTACTTTATTTCTAATGATGTGATTGATCGATGTTAATGTTCATCTTTATTTATAAAGAAGAGAATGAAATGATGTTGGAATTAACCTTTTTCAAATGATAAATAATGACGGATACACATACGTTGAAATAAAATCACAGGGTAAGAATTGTCAGGGACTTGATATTTTCGTTTAAAAATCAAAGTGAAAGAAACAAAGTGACGAAAAAGCTACTAATTTACCCCCAAATTTTTTTTGGCGGATATAATGTTTGTTTGTTTTGTTGTTTGTTTTTTTTTATCGTTTTTCATGTGAAAATAAAAACTTTTAAAAATACGAACATTCCTTAAAAATCTAAATGTACTTATTCGCTCAAATTTGTCGGGCAAAACACGTAAGTACTCAGTTTGACTTGAGAAGTTTTTCTATCATCACGGAAGCGTTAAGAACGGTGAATAAAGCGGTAAGCGGCTTGTGTGAACTTGTATGTTATCCTAAACTTTATACACCAATTCTCCGTAAAAAAGGTTTTATAAAGGGGCCACTGCCTGATTAAAAAAAGATTACATGTATTTTGATATTGCATACTTTGATATTTATTGACTTTAAAAGAATCAAGACGGTATAAGTTGCTTGCAAAGAATATATATATATATATATATATATATATATATATATATATATATATATATATATATATATATATATATATATATATATATATTGCCATGGTAACAGATTAAAAGATGAAAAATATATATATATATATATTGCCATGGTAACAGATTAAAAGATGAAAAAAGGTAAAATGCTTTAAAGATCTACAAAATGTCAATCAAGCAGATAAAGATTAAAATAAAAATTATGATACTGTTGATTTCCAAATTAATGATATTGTTGATATTCTATAAATGTCAGGTAAGGGGTAATGCAGTGAGTTGTCGCTTTGTTTGTGGCTTCGGCCTACTTCTTATCCTGTGATAAACAGGTAACAAGATTTGCTTTACTTCAGAGCTTGCAGTCGAATGTTGCCCATGCCTTGTCTAACTGAAAAATCATACCTTAATTTCATATTTTAACGTATTTCACAGTTTTCAGTACCTTTGAAACATTTCATCGTCATATCATCAGCATTCTAAATTCCAAGACATGAACCAACCTGGTGAAGTTTTTTTATGGTTCTGCCTTGTTGTAAGTTTGTACATATTCTCTCTCTAAAAAAAAATTCTAAATAAAAATTGTTTTATGGTTGAATTTAAAAACACTGATTTCTCATGATAGGAACGGCTTTGTATATTGTGCTTTGGATTAAATCTAGATTTAAGCTGTATATTGTATCTAATACTCCCTGCATGCCTTAGGCTCATAGTAAGCAATGGAATTATTTATCGAATTGATTATAGTGTTTTATTGGGAATATTCTCATAAAACAAAAACCAAAAATTGGTAATGTCACAAAGCATATATCAATTTAATAAGACATTCATGAAATATTGTCCAGGTTTTTCAGAACCCAACAAAATGACCAATCACCACCAATAGTTTTAGAGTTCTTTGTATACTGCCGTTAGCAAGGTATATGAAAGTTCATTGTTCTTCGCGGCAAGCCTTATATTTTTATTATCCCTCAAGGAAAAGGCGGGCAAAGGTTCCTTGCGATTGAGTCTTGCATTTTTCATTAATGTGCAATTAGGAATATTTAATATCTATGATTTCTTCTACCGCTTGTAACATAGTTGGTATATAGGGAATCACAAATTGCTTTCAATGTAGAATATTATTCTCAATCGAACGGAAATTGAAAGATGTTTCATTTCACGCTTGTCATAAGGGTTATTATTTAGAATAGGGCAAAGCTGTAAAATACATTTTTTAGAATTCAACACTTTGGTATAAAGTTGCGACAAATTGAACAATACAAATTGCTTTACTTTTGCTCGATCATAATGTTATTAAAAGTAATACGTATATAACATTAATCATGATCAGTATAATACGCAAACATTGCTATGACGTTGCAAACAAAGTGAATTAAATCCTAAGGCGCACGATAATCTCAATAAACCATCATGGCGGAACTGCACGATAAAGCTTTAAGTAACCAATAGAGTGAACTATTATAGTAAAACAAATTGGTGTGGAAACGTAACTTTATTTTGCCATAAAGAGAGTCCCTTTCATTTTCAAAATCTGACTGTTTTAGTCCATAGATCGCTTTCCCCAAGATGAAAACGCATTCCATCCCCTTCGCTCCATCCATGGGTTATTTGTCATTAAACGGTTTTGCCAGTAGGAGTAAAGCCTTTTGGACAAATCAACGGGATCGCCGCGTTTTCCCCAAGATGAGAAACTTGACCACTTCCGTTTTGAAATATTATCACTATCATTGTCATCTATTGCTTCCGGGTTACTCCTTTTACCCCAAGCTGAAAGAGAGGACCATCTTCGCTTCTCGTCATCGTCGCTCCTTTTTCCCCACGCCGACAATGACGACCATCTTCTCTTTTCTTCATTTTGCTCGGGGGACAGCTCGGTAGGTATCGATCGCTTGTTCCTAGAATTGTGGCTGGATTTAGAGTCGACAGATCTCTTCTTAATGTTAATATAATCGTCGCTTAAACCGTCGAATTCCGAAGGGGCTTGGCGTTTCCCCCATGAGTTGGACATGGACTTCCATCGCTTACCCCAGTTATTGTTTGCACTGATAAGTCGATCCAGCCAACTCCTTTTTCCCCAGGCCCCCAGAGAAGACCATCTGCGTTTAGATAATCTTTTTCCCCAGGCCGGGAATTGATTCCAATTATTGACTCTCTTCGGATCCAGATCAAACCCTTCGAGTTCATCACCGAAACTATGACCCATTGCTTGTCTCCTTACAATGTCGTGGTCATTGACAGAGGCTTCATCTTGTGCCTTTAGGCTAGCACAAACTTTAACAAGGCATAGCACTATACACGAGAGAAGCAGCTGCTCTAGATGGCAAAGCATTATTCCAGGTTCTGTAAAACAAAAGATAAAACTCATGAGACCTCAGCTGACGATAAAGACAAACCAACTGAATTCAATTTCAGCAAGCACGACACTGTCTCCCTGAAGACTTGATGCTTTTACGTACAGCCTCTTTTTGATAGAATTAATCATACTTAATTTGGCAAAAATAAATTTGTTTAAAGTTAACCCTAAAACAACAACAAAAACTCGGAAGATGATTCAATCAATGCGTTTTTATTTTATCTGATTAAACGATATGCGTGTATTACATGTAAAACTGTACTACTTTAACTCATTCGCTTGTGGCATCTCATTTATATAGTGTTCAGACATTAAATCATACAAGTATTGCAATGTGGTTATTACATCTCTGAATGTGAGAAAACATTCTACACATGACCGAAGTGTTGAGCATGAATTTATAATTTACTTATAGTTTTTAATACATGATATATACTTTGACAATTAATCATAATTTTATGTTTTACTCGTACCCAGTAAATTTAATATTTTCAAAATGTTAAACTACTTGGATACACGATTTACATACTTTTTTCTTGCATTAGTATTGATGCTACTGAGTAGCAATAATATTTATTTTACGTATTAACTCTTGCAAATAAAAATGTTCGGTCCACGAGAAACTGAATGATTATTAATTCTGGGTCCTTGGTCATGACTGAGAGATAAACCACGTGCTGTAAAAACATTGCGGCTCATAGTGGATAGAATGGGTAGTGGCGGTCCGTGAAAGGCGAACAGACCATTTCTGCTGTCATAAACATGCAAGGAGCCCTGCTTTAGGTTTTAATTTGCTAAGAGCTGCATCTGATCTTAATTTTATGCAAGTGATCGCATACACGATAAAAATTCCATATAATACTTTTTTGCTTGACTCCGACGTACTACATGTATTTTGATAAATTAGAAGATACGCTTTTATTATTTCTTTCATAGCTTCAGAGAATTTTTTTTTTTTAAACTCAAAAACTCGCATATTTTTCAAAGGCGTGTTACATTTCTATGTATGATTGATAAAAATCGTGTACTTTTGATAACTATGAACGTTTTTCTCACTACACCATAGTTGATTAAAAACTACCAAAATTACCATATGCCATAGCTCATATAAAAAAAAAATGTGTGGAGTCTTTTTTAATCTGACGTTAATTAATCATAATTGTACATTTGGGAAAAAAATTATTAGATGATTATTTTTTTATGAATAAAACCCGAGAGACTTATTGACAAAAAGTGCATGTATCACCTTTTGGTAATTTTTCACATATACATATAAGGTCTTCTTTAAACAAATACAAAAAATGTGCAGTGTGCTATCGATAAACGTGTTGATATTCAGATCTCAGCGGCCAGGAAAAGGCTGTCAGATTCAGGCGATGGTCTTCATTCATCCTGATAATTCAATTAACATTTTTTGTCCTCAACAAACGTAATACAAAAGAACAGTTTTTATGAATATTAATGGCTGAGCGAAGAATTTGCAAATTAGTATTAATCAGCTAAGCAAATATTGATGAATTCGATTTCGTGATTTGATTATTGCGAGGTCGGCAGTTAGTACAGCATCGTTTTAGAAAAAGATACCAAGATATAAAGAGAAACGTGTATGTTTACTGTTAAAGAATATGTATAATATTTGGAAAGAGAAACAAAAATAACGAACTGGATCTTTGCCAACGCAACCTTGCTAGTTTGATGTATAACGTCTGGATCTAAAGGTGTTGAGTTTCATACATAATAAAAAAAAACCAAATGGCACTGATTGACATCTACGTGGCTACTTGTTTTAGACGGGGGACTTAAAACTATAGAACGCCGGGCTCGGTAATCAAATTACAGTTTGACAAGACTAGATCTAGTGATGTCACGTGAGTGCGAGTTGAATTGTTTTCACGACAACATAATGAAGACTGAACAGAAAATACCGTTACACTGCACCCCGCTTTTCTCCAAGAACTTGTTATATATTGATTTAAAGTTTTCGTGAATTCACTTTTATAAGCACAATTTATTTTTTAACAGGAATCGAATTGTCGCAACGTTGAATGGGAATGTCTTATTTTAGGTTAGAGAAAAACTGTTTCTATATACTATTGCGAGATAGAGAAAATGAACGTTGTTGCCATTATTTAAATAGCTGTTGCTTGTAGAATATATTTATTCATTATAAATTTTAGGTATTTTTCTCTTTTAAGCTTATATCTTTGTTAACGCTTGAAAGTTCTCTTTATTTGATACATTTGCGTAAAATCCGAATTATATATCAGTCACCGAGTTTTTTTTATCTGTTTGAAAGCTAATGATTTTTTCGCTTGAGAAAACAAACGACTAGAAACAATGCGGCAACACATTAAAAATCAAACTCGTTTCCTCAAATGTCAAAACAGAATTTTAAAAAAAGAAGACATGAGAATGCAATTCATATTTATGTTTTATCAAAGGGAAACTGAAATAAAATACAATAGGTTAAACCCGATAGCTAAACTGATATCAAAGGAATTAGCTCCAGTGTATCAAATTTATTGTGTGTATCGTTTACAGGAAAATCATTTATAGTGGGTTAAAGATTTGAAAAATTGTGCCTAGCTCCAGATGACGTATTCCTCTTACGCAATAAGTTCAAAATTGATTTTAAAAATCACATCCTTCGTATATAAGGACAAGCCACCCCCTTACAGAGTGACCAAAAAATCCAAAGCCTAAGGCGCTCTTTTTGTCTTAAAATGAAATACCACACAATAAGTCAAGTCTGATTTAATTTAATTATTTGTCTGTCTTAATGGCAGTGCAGTATCAATGAATACATGTTCTCAACCGACTAATTAATTATGCTGGTATGCCGAAAATATCTTGAACTTGTACAAACAATCCAAAAATATGCATGTACATGTATGTCATTGCTTTACCATTGAGTACGTATTACTCCTCTATCTAATTAACATTGCTGGTATGCATAAATGGATTGTTTTAACAACGAATCCAACGAGTCTGTCTTTATATAATTGCTATACCGACTAGTAAGTGTGACGATACTGTGGACTGTACTATGCTGATGTACAAAATAAACATAGACTGCAGATGTACGTTCAAACAATCCAAAGAATCTATTCTACTTACGTCAAATCAGAGAGAAGCATCACTTACGGATCTTAATAACAATTCTATAGGGAAATTCGGCAAGGGAATGATTTTATTTTTCTTTTTTAAGCCAGTATTAACTCGTTGAATTTTGCTGTAGGAACTGATTTCCATTTTATAGTAAAATAAACTTCTATAGAATAAAATGAAGAGTTTCCTCTACGCTTGAGGCATAAGATAGTCAATTTACGAACATCCTTTTTGAACGTATGTTTACCAGCCAACGAAATGGTAAACATGTTTATTGGTTTAAACTCGACGAATTATTGTTAATATTGAGTTTTGAAAAACGTTCCATTTAATTCTAAGAAAATTTTAACTTTTTAAAGTTCTATAGTTCTTCTAACGATAATGAAAAAAAAAATGGACAGAAATTAATTTTTCGTTAAAAACAAAAGGTTTATATAAAAATTTGTAAAAAGATAAAGTTATCACTTACCTTGTGTGAGGGAATATTGAAAAGTAACCGAAAAAATTCTCAACTATAATTTACAAGCCAGTCTGACCCATGAACTACGACAGAAAGGCTATAATAGCCTTATATGAAGGAATCGGAGGCGGATGCTAGTGCTAAGTTCTGCCCCGCCGCCTCTACGTTCATCTAGAGCCAATCGAGTTTCAAGATGCTTGCTAGCGATTGATCTCTGGCTCTCGCCTGTTGGCATCGGAAAACTTGTAATGACACTTGTCAAGTTTTAAGCCTCTTCTCGAATACGCTACATTTTCATCATCAAAGTTTATTAATAAGGGCAGCATTGTTTAAAATGATATGACACAGCACGTTATTTCCCACTTCTCTAAGTCTGCTTTGCTTAAATAAGGGTTTTTATAAGACAAATTCTAAACGGTCGATATGGAGAGGGGAAATTGAATCACCAAGGTATTAATTAAAGAATATAAAATCGTTCATACCTGGATATGCTGTTTCAAATATATATATTTTAATAAAAGGTTTATTATTATTGATTAAAGGATATACCGCTTTATAATTTTCATTATCAAATGGAATAATTTTAAGTACTTTGAACCCGATATGAATAATTCCACTTGAAGCAGATCTGCAATCTTAAAAATACCGGAGATTACGACAATCGACTATTTTGCAATATGTGAATAATAACATATGTTTTATTAATGAGTTGTTATTATCTGTGTCTTACCGAGATGACCCTTCTGGTCCTCTTTAGGGGTACAGAATACCCAGATCATGTACATGTATATACATAATTCATCTAGCTACAATGTATATTAACATTCTCATGATCAGACTGATTCATTTCTCAAAGAGAGTAAAATACTTTTACTGCTTACTGGTATCTTTAAATCAATCCAAAATGAAACATGGTAAATATATGGATTTTAATTACATGAAAAAACTATATGGATGTTCAAAATAAATAGTTGTGTCCCCCATTGCAGCTCTCTAATGATCTTTTGACACTCTGCTTTCACGTGGCACCTTGGTAAATAGTTTTAAGCACTCTTTAATTTTTAGCTGATATAGAATGTTAAAAACTTTATAATATGTACATGTACGGTATTACAAACACCTCTACTAATTAATTGCTGAATGCAATTGCAAATGGCTTATCAGATCATATAATGATAACAACATTTATACAAAGAAGTAAAAATACAGACAATATGAAAATTAAAACCTTATAATTTCAATACTGAATAGGTGTAAGGTGTGTGTGTGTGGGGGGGGGGGGGGTTTGGGCCTATATTTCTTAATGAAAGCAGGTGATTTTGGTATGTCTTTTTGCATCTACAAATAAGAAAAAAAAACTATTAACCTTTTCATTTCAGATTCATTTCAATACATGCTGCATTTGAAAACGACGATGCGAACTGTATATCACTTGATTATTCAATTATACTTCTATATCCCATAGATAAATGTATATATCTGTGGGAAACAGATACTGATTAATGGCGGCATGTGCTGTAAGTTGGCATTGTTTGTATTCAATGATGTTTAGATATAGCACTGGGTATTGGTAAACATTGTAAACTTCTAATCTAATTAGTACTGGCCATCCACTTCATGTTTCCCTGGTTCATCAAACCCAGTCCCTAGGTCACTTTGTGGCCATTACCATACATAAAGAATGTAATAGAATGATGAAGGGCCGCCCAGATACACCGCGCTGTGCACCCCACTCCGAGACATTCAGGACATTATTACTCCCTTGGTTAAGAATTGGTTGAATTTGTACAACTAACTAACAACGTTTCGTTGCTATTAGCGGAATCTTAGACTAGGGTTATGTCAAAAATTCATGTCTATTATTATAATAGCATGATCCAGATTTTGAAAATGACAAAACTGCATAGTTTCTTGTTTCAAATATTCATCAATAATGTCACACTTTTTTAAGTTTCTTGACACAATCAAAGACTAAGTAAATAAATAACGATCTGATCACAAATGACACGGTGACTGTACTGTAAGTTTAGTCATTTAATGTAAAGTACCGTTTTTTATCACACACATATACTTATCTTAGATTATACTTTTTACACATTATGAATTTCTGCCATTCAGTCAACTGAAGATGGCTGAGATTTCTGGGATTAACTGACTGAATGACAGAGCTATGTCATTTAGTCACGTTTTAGCTAACTTTTAGTCACCTCTCATTTGAAGACTGATTGGCACATTTTAATCTTATAACATTTATAAAATCTTCCTCGTTTGCAAATTTTTCTTCTTCATAACTTTAATAAAAATCAAATCATAACTTATAATCGATGTAATAATTTAAAAATCAATTTGAAACAAATTAGAGGTTGACATTACATTTACAAGCATATTTGCATGTTTGTAAATGTTCACAGTGTTTGTTATGTACACAGTACACAACAGATCGATTTGCCAAGTTTTCTGTATAATTATTTTTTTTAAATTCCTTGAACGTTTGAATGTTGTGTTACAAAGTAATATTTCGAAAATATCGCAACTCTTTGCTCTAAACTTTTATTAGTTTATTGATATATCCGTTCCTTAGTTCATACTTAGTTCTGAGAATAGAACATTTGATTATTTTGGTATGTATACACAAATATCACATCAATATGTTTCAAGCATTGGACTTATTAAAGTGTTAAAATTGATATTATGTTAAAAATACTCCCTTGTCAAAAACTTTCTGAAGGACATGTAAAGTATGCTGGTTCTTAATTACATGCATTAGTTCTTGTCCGCCTTTCTTTTCCAATTTAATTCGCCTATGATATTTTTTTAAACAACAGAATGATTTATATGAAAATAATTAAGAACCTGTTAAAACGAGGGTAATTCCAAATGGGATTTTGGATATTTTTAAGCTTTGAGGGGTTCTTATAAAATAATCTAATTTTATAGGTTAAGATGACTAACTTTTGACCTTCGAGCTACTTCCTTCGAGTTATAAGAATTATATTGGCCTTGTTGATTCTTTGCAATGCAGGACTCACTTGTTTTTAATTACTAAGTGTAACCTAATAAAATATGGCATTTGCATTCATAGATGCACTAAGGACATTGGTTCTGTTGCTTTAACTATCCAACCTTAAATAAAGTTACAAGAGTTTTTCTTCATCATATGAACAATCTTTTGAGGATTCTCGTTATGACACAAGCTCGTTTACATAACAACAAATTTTGAGATCGCGCCTGTAGCTCAGCGACAATCAGATTTTAGGTACTAAGCATTCAGGATATCCAAGTTCAGGATTGAAAATGACGTTCGGCTCATTCATATAAAACCCTTGTATCAACGTTACACAGTGACCAATGTTAGTTTCCTTCCATACGTAATTACATAGATAATAGTCATATTTTCCTCTTTTGTTTTGTTGAATGAGAAGATTGATGTTTGATTTCTTATTATGAGGGAAAGACAAGAATCACACAATTAAGTGTTTGTTTACCAGATTTCGCTGCATTGCTGGTCAACAAGTCAAAATGTTGATATTTAAAGAAAAACAAAGAGAGGGAGAGAGAATTGTAGAAGTATGCTTATTATTTACAGCCAAGTTGATCTTTTGGACAAGATCCATGTACACTTCTACACAGACATGTAGATAAAGAGGGGCTATTTTAAACTTGTTTAATTCTCCCTGCAAACAAAATCATTCCTCGGACTCCACATTCACGATGAATGTCCCTTCATTTCGACAGGAAAACTATGTGTTTCTACGCTATCATGCTTGTATACGTTAGGTTTAAATTATATATTAGTACACAGATGCATTTGACCACACGGTCATTTTGTTTTAGCTCACCTGAGCTGAAAGCTCATGTGAGCTTTTCTAGTCAAAATTTGTCCGTTGTCTGTCGTCGTTGTCGTTGTTGTTGTAAACTTTTCATATTTTCATCTTCTTCTCCTGAACCACTGGGCAGATTTCAACCCAAACTTGGCACAAAGCATCACTGGGTAAAGGGGATTCAAATTCAAATGAAGGGCTACACCCTCTTTAAAGGGGAAATAGTTTAGAATTCTTGAAAATTTGTTGGTATTTTTCAAAAATTTTCTTCTCAAAAACTATTAGGCCAGAAAAGCTGTTACTTGTATGGAAGCATCCTCAGGTAGTTAAGATTCAATTTGTTTTCAATTTGTTCAAATCATGGTCCCCGGGGGTAGGGTGGGACCACAATTGGGGCGGGGGTGAATTTTTTTCATTGGAATATATAGAGAAAATCTTTAAAAATATTCTGGGAAAGTTTTCAGTCCAAAAAGCAATACGTTGTGTGAAAGCATGGGTTGTGCTGATAAAAATTTGATCGAACTATGATTTTCAGGAGAAAGGTTGGGGGGGGGGGGGGGGGGTAGGTTATATGGAAATAGTGAAAAATTTTCGTTCATGTACAACAACAAAAGGGGCTTGATATTTACCATAAAAAGATGTGGATTAAAATCAGCAGATTTTTAAAAAAATTTTAGCAAGATCTAATGCACGTAGTTGTCAAGATATTTTTATTTTGATACTGTAATGCTAATTAGATGAGAATTAAGGCAATTGTTGTTCAGGTGAGCGATGTGGCCCCTGGGCCTCTTGTTATTGTATAGTTTATTATTAAAACTGGATTGCCATGTAAACACTTAAGGTCGTCTATCCATAACTATCATGTTTCATACCTAGTAGATTGGAAGTTTGATCACTAAAATTTTAGTGTGATTTTAAGGAGTTTATGAAATAATAAAGTTTCACCTTTGAAATCTTTAAAAAAAATAATAATAATAAATTTATCATATGTTAAAGTTAACATTGAAGTCTATGGAAAAAATGCATTTTTAAATATATTTCTTTAGTACAAGTAATTTTCTCACATTTCTCTTGGTAAAAAGTTGTAAAAGCTGTCTCCGTTTTCGAATATGCTAAAACAATTCATAGTTTACCATACATATTTTCAGAAAATGAGTTTTTAAATTTTCCTAAAGGGTAGACAACTCTTTAAAAAAGTATTAAGTGCTAAAAGTTCATTTAATTGACTACATACATACACCCAAGTTTGGTTTATGTCAGTCTCATAATAGCTTTAAAATGTGTATTTGATTTAGTATATATTAATAAAAATTGTTAAATTCACCTTAGTTATGGATGGACTACCTTAAAGCACTCTTGCATAATACAAAATTAATGTACGTAAAAAAAAATCTTAACGCAATATCATTACACTGTGTGGGATAACATAAACAGTGCCAAGGTGGATGTTCTGAAAGTTCGAATATGTCATCTTAGGTCATCTTAGGTTTGCATTGGAAATCTGCGACTTTCAATGTTCAACAACACACATCAAATCTTATCATATCGTACAGCATAAGTAAACTTCGTCACGCGTATTTAATAGATTTACATCAATCTAGGATTTAGTGACACGTTTCAATTTACATAACCAATTTGATATACACTTGTGAAAAATAATCGTTAAACCATATCTATTTTATCTAAAAGAACGTTTTCCCAGCCTTTCTGGCACTATATTTTTTACCGCGGAAGGGCAATCGGTTTTTGGAACGCAGTTCAATATATGTGGGTACAAGTAGGTATCTTATTAATTTCAACAATAAATTTATCATTCAATAACTTTTTTCAAATGCACTACTGAACTGTGTGTTAAATATATGAATTGATAGAACAGAACAGAATGTAATTTTTATTGGATTGAGCCTTCAGTTTCTCATTTATGATTTTTTTAAAACAAAAACACAGTGCCTGATAATTTTGCCAATTTAACAAGAAATATACCAATAAAACATTATTATTATTCCCGTATGAAAACAAGATATTTATAAATTTCCAATGGAATTAAACCACTTCATGTGGAATTGTAATTCTAAAAAAAGTTTTTTGTTTCAAAATAATATTTATATCAGACTTTCAGGAAACCCTACAAATAATTTTAAATTTTCTATCGCAAATATTTTTTCTCGAAGATTTTTCAATGGTGGATTATTTTTCTGTATACATGTAAATATATTCAAACTGTGAGTCAAACTGAAATGGTTAACATGTATACCCTCTAGAAAGTGGTTTAGGAAATGAAACCTGTGTGGTTATAGGACATTGCACTATGAAATTTATAGGTTGCAAAAAATGAACCTTTGAACGTGCAGCATAATGCAGCATTCTTGCGTAAGTACCGAGTTCCATGGTATACTATTACTAGATCAGAAAATTATCGATAAACACCTGCAGTAAAACTTACTTTTACTGCAATTCATTTTATATATGAAAATTAATCTGTTGCAATTTACTTCTCATGGTAGCAAAAACCACATTTAGAATTGAACAATGTATTGTATTCTGTGATGTTGTGACACAGAATAATAAAATGTTTAATTACTTCCTGTTAACGTTACTGCAGTGCTTTTGCATGTATCATTAAACATATCGGCTACACTGTGCAGTCTTACTGGTCGGGCGCGATCTGATGGAAGATGAATGTCACTTAATGACGGGGATCTTGAAGAAATTAATATTTAGCAAATTTCTTTCCAACATGTCGCGACAGTAATGTATGATACCAAAAATTAGTCAGTTCCAATACTAGGTGACATTTGGAAACCGATCTCTCACTGTGTCTGCTTGCTGGGGCGAACTGTACCAATCCATTTGCGGAAAATTAAATTAAACCGGGAAAATTAGTGAAAGGTGAAATGCAGCAAGATAAATTGATGTCTAACATCATTCATTCAGACAATAAACTAAATCATCATTCATCGCACTTGTAACCCAGCAGCTTTTTTCATACATAAGCATTGCCAGCTTAAAAACTCAATTTTATTCAAGTTTACGTACAGTCAAAAATTATCTGTGATCAAACAAATCTAGAAACGATTTTGCTCACCTCTAGTTGGAAACTGGTAAACTTAAGTAATTAACCAGCGCGACTTATCCTATTTACGTGTATATCATGCTGAACTTTTGGAATACTCGATACATTTATTAAATGAAGATATTCTTTGACGTTGATCGTTGATATAAATGTATATGCAACCATATGCCGATCATTCATTTTAAAGGACTTAGGATTGAAAATCTTGTAAATTTTTGGAGCGCTCGTAGAATAGATCACCAACAATTTATTTCTGTTGTGATGAACATTATTTCAGCGGATGACATCAAAACAAAACAAAGGTGGGAAGAAGCAAAGGTATCCAAAGGTATCTATTTCTAAAGATAACTGCTGAACGAAACGTATTTATTACGCCTTTGTTGTAGCTTTTCATTTTTTTTTTATATTTGACAAAAAAATGTCAAATGATTGTTTGGATGTGAAAATAATTCAAACTCTTTGTAAGAAATTTTTATGAAAAGAATGAGAATGTATTACGTATAGTTTTTTTTGATTAAAGAACTATCGTACAAAAATTGTACTATAATACATGTAATTGAATTTATGATGGATAGTCCGTATTAGAGTGATAAAATCGTACCAACAACGTATGTTGATTGATGAATATTTTAGTGATTTCAAAACACTATTGAAACCTTAAATTCCATTTTCCATTAGGTAAAATAAATATCTTGTGGCGTCTTCATAAAAACACACACCAAAAACCAAATCCCCCCCCCCAAAAAAAGAACACCAATGACAATATATGATATCATACCACGGCGATAAGAGTTAGGATTGCACGATTTGTCGATTCGATCATCTGCTCACAGGACTTACTCTCCATCAATGTATGTAAGAATATAATAAACAATTCCATATACGCGAACTCTATTATTGAAACTAGCTTGTAAATTTACATTAACGCATGCACATTATCAAGTTTTCAGTTATATTCCCTTGATTATGAAGCCTTCACAAAAATGTCAAAGACGAAACGCAGATGTTCGTCTATTTAAATAATCAATACATTTGTACTTTAACAAAGTTAACGAAAGAATCTTAAGAGACATATACAAAAGTACCGAGAAGTAAAATCGCGTTCCTCTTGCAAATTGATTCAATCTTAAGACAGTTCACTGCTTTTATTTACATAATGTACATTTCTTACTTCTCATTGTATAACTGCTATGGGAATGTGAAATATAATTGCAATTCTCACCTCCTACTGTTGTAGTTCAAATCCTATGTTTCTACATTAATTGTAGATGTATTAGTGAAACGGTGAATGTTGTTTTCTTAATTCTGTTTTAAGTTTCAGGTACAAAAAGCTGAAAAAGCGAGGTCAGATGCATATATTTTTGCGGGACAAGAAAACCTCCCTTTGGATTTTGAAGTTAATATAATCCAGCGTTAAAACAGATGTTCACAATGTCGCCGAACAATTCAGGTATATATCCTCAACATTTTGTCAGCATTACTAAAAATTCTAAATGTGACGTAAAACAACACATGCACTGTCTTTTACAAGTCTTGCTATCATTTCTCACCATAGATCACAAAGCAAACGTGTTACGTTTACGGGGGAACGGATTCAAGTATAATTTTTCCGGGGAAGGGGAATCCAACGTTAATTTCCTCAAGGGATGAAAGGGACCGAAAACTTCTTAACAAATTTCTTCTGTGTATTAATTTTATTGAAAGTGCACTCTATCACAAAGAATTGTGTGCCATTTTATGGGGGGTTCTGACACCCCTCCACCGGTTGTTGACGTACTAAAAAGTGTAGGAAAGTTATACAAATTGTGAATGTTATGAATTAAGAATGATGCATTGTTACTAGTACTCTTTGTGTTTGGGAAAACATTACACCATTGCAACTTATTTCTACCTCGGTACAGGAGACATTGAAAAAGAGTATAAAATCATTGAATAGCCTGTTTGATATTTATCAAAAAATTAAAAATTCAAATGTCAGTTTCATAATTGCTACTTGTGATGTTAAACGGACACGTTTTTTAAACATAATTTGTCTTAAGCATTTGGTTGATGGGATGACAAGTTTTCCTGTTTCGTTCCCACGTGTATTGGGCCCTTTAATGTCTTTCTTTCTTCTGTGGTGAAACGGACATTCATTATTCTTTTTATTGAGCGTGGTGATATATGCAAAATTGAATATTAATAACAAAACACAAAAGACGTTAAACCGAGGAATAAACAATAGCATACCCATAGTCCATAAAACTGCAACTCATAACAAAGAGTGCCCACGACGAGCAACGCTTTAACAGAGAAGGAAATTACCAATTTGTAGGAAATATCGACTTGATTTTAGAGAAACAATGCTTTTTTGGAATTGGCTGGTTGTGTTTGTGTGTAAATAAAAAATTAATGACATTGATTTTTGTGAACCACTTAATTGTTATTCATTTTGAATTATTAAGTTTAACAATGTTAGAACAGACTGGGATATTGATGTTGACATGGCTGTTTCTAGATAAATTCATTCTTTGATTATGTAGATCTACCATAAATAGTTACCAATGTACCGTTTAACAAGAGCAAGTCTATGTATGTTTGCGTAAAATATGTTAAATGATGACGTACAATGCACCGCTCTTATCTTGCTGGTCATTATGACGCCTATACCTGGTTTTTTAATTAATAATTAATATATCTTATCGTAACTGAAACTCTCCCTATAATTTAAAATCTCTTTCTTTGATTTCTTGTTTTGTTCATTTTTTTTTTGTGGAATTATTTTTTGTGTTGGGGATGATTGAAGTTTTGTATTACTGTGACATAAGGATTAGTTATTTTGTTTGTGATTTTGGAACAACCAATTACTTATAATACGACCGATGGTCACGCAAAAGTCCAATAGTGTGACACGCCGTAATCTGGGGGTTCTCACTTTTGAGCCAAAGTGCGACAATTTACCCCGCAGGATGATTCCTAATTGATTGAAAAATGTTTACCCATAGTTATAAAATGAGTCAACACAAAATTTCATAAGCACACAACTCAACAGAATGTGAAGAAAATCTCGGCTTTATATGAGGATTCGGGTTCTAACTGCTAGACACTATATTTACTGGACAAAATAAGTTAGGGATTGTATATTTGCTCTAAAAAATATTTTCATAGTGTGAATTTTAATGAGAACAATCCTACAGTAGTTTAAAAAATACTGTCAGTTATACGATTCCATACTTGAGTAACACTTGTTTGATTAGTATTGCGAAAAATTACCCAAGAAAGACAAAGCGTTAAAAAACAAGAGGCCCAGGGGCCACATCGCTCACCTGAGCAACAATTGCCTTAATTCTGATCAAATAAGCATTACAGTATCAAAATATCTTGACAACTAAGTACAATAGATCTTGCTAAAAAGAATTGAAAATCTGCCAATTTTTATCCACCTCTATTTTTGGTAAATACCAAGCCCTTTTTGTTGTTGTACCTGTAAGAAGATTTTTCTCTATTCCTATATACCCCCCCCCCCCCCCCCCATTTCATGGCCCCACTTTTCTCTAGGTAATCATGGTTTCATCAAACTTAAATCTGCATAACCTGTGCTTTCACACTAAGTACTGAGTTTTGGACCGAAAACTTTCCCAGAATATTTTTAAAGATTTTCTCTATATATTCCTATGTAAAAATTCAAACCGCCATCACAGCCCCGCCCTATCACTAGGGACTGTGATTTTGCAAACTTGAATTTACACTACCCGAGGTTGCCTCTACACAAGTTTAAGCTTTTTCTGGCCAAATAGTCTTTAAAAAGAAGATTTTTAATGATTTTCTCTGTATATTCCTATGTAAAAAATCCATCCCCCATTGTGGCCTCACCATACCCCTGGACTATTATTTAAAAAAACTTGAATCTATACGATCTGGGGATGCTTCCACTCAAATTTGGGCTTTCCTGGCCTAATAGTTTTAAGAAGAAGATTTTTAAAGATTTTCTCTATATATAAAAATTTATCCCCCATTGTGGCCCCGCCCTACCCCCAGGGACCATGATTTGAACAAACTTGAATCTACATTATCTGAGGATGGTTATACGCCAATTTGAGCTTTCTTGGCCAAATAGTTTTTAAAAGAACTTTTTAAAAAGATTTTCCCAATATATTCCAATGTAAAACTTGATCCCCTAAATGTGGCCCCACCCTACCCCCTGGGACCATGATTTCAACAAATCTGAATCTACACTATCTGAGGATGCTTCCACTCAAATTTGAGCTTTTCTGGCCTTATGGTTTTTGAGAAGAAGATTTTTAAAGATTTTCTCTATATATTCCTATGTTAAACTTGATCCCCCTCTTGTGGCCCCACCTTACCCCCGGGGACCATGATTTCAACAAACCTGAATCTACACTATCTGAGGATGCTTCCACTCAAATTTAAGCTTTTCTGGCCTAACAGTTTTTGATAAGAAGATCTTTAAAGATTTTCTCTATATATTACTATGTAAAACATGATCCCCCAATTGTGGCCCCATCCTTCCCCCAGGGACCATGATTTGAACAAACTTGAATCAACACTACCTGAGGATGCTTCCATTTTAATTTGAGCTTTCCTGGCGTAATAGATTTTGAGAAGAAGATTTATAAAGATTTTCTCTATAAATTCCTATGTAAAACTTGATCCCCCTCTTGTGGCCCCACCCTACCCCTGGAGACCCTGATCTGAACAAACTTAAATCTACACTACCTGAGGATGCTTCTATTTTAATTTGAGCTTTTCTGGCCTAATAGTTTTTGAGAAGAAGATTTTTAAAGATTTTCTCTATATATTCCTATGTAAAACTTGATCCCCCTCTTGTGACCCAACCCTACCCCGGGGACCATGATTTGAACAAACTTGTATCTACACTACCTGAGGATGCTTCCTTTTAAATTTGAGCTTTTCTGGCCTAATAGTTTTTGAGAAGAAGATTTTTAAAGATTTTCTCTACATATTCCTATGTAAAACTTGATCCCCCAATTGTGGCCCCACCCTACCCCCGGGGACCATGATTTGAACAAACCTGAATCTAGACTATCTGAGGATGCTCCCATTCTTATTTGAGCATTTCTGGTCTGATAGTTTTTGAGAAGAAGATTTTTAAAGATTTTCTCTACATATTCCTATGTAAAACTTGATTCCCCTCTTGTGGCCCCTCCCTACCCCCGGGGACCATGATTTGAACAAACTTGAATCTACACTACCTGAGGATGCCTCCACACAAGTTTAAGCTTTTCAGGCCCAAAAATCTTTGAGAAGATTTTTGAAAAATAACAACAAATTTTCAATAATTCTCAATTATCTCCCCTTTATGGCCCTTCATTTGAACAAACTTGAATCCCCTTCACCTAGCGGTGCTTTGTGCCAAATTTGGTTGAAATCTGCCCGGTGGTTCTTGAGAAGAAGATGAAAATGTGAAAAGTTTACAACGCCGCCGACTACGACGACGACAACGACAGACAACGGACAAATTGTGATCAGAAAAGCTCACTTGAACCTTTGGCTCAGGTGAGCTAAAAAGGGATGGAACAAAAGGGTTAAAGAAGCATCAAATAACGCTTTCTTCAGTGAACTTAAAACGGTTACACCCTTTTTGATCGGAGCTGGTGATTTGACACAATGAGGAGGCATATGAGCATAAGCTCTATGGCAGTAGGGATGCTGGAAGCCGGCAAAACACAACGCCAAGTTGCAGAAAGGTTTCATGTTTCCGAAAGCGTAAATAGTCGTTTATGGAACCGATATTTACAGGCAGGAAAATGTTAAAGAAGGCCAAAAATCAGGACGTCCAAGGTGTACGACAGTCCGTCAGGACCGTCATTTGGGTAATATTGCGAAGAGACAGCGTTTGCAAAGTGCTGTTAAGCTTATTGCTGAATTTCAGAGAGCAACAGGAAGACGAAACTCTTCTCAAACTGTTAGAAACAGGCCCCACCAGGCAAATCTTAAAGTTTGTCGACCAGCCGTACGCCCCGTATCAAAATTGCAGCACCGTAGAAATCGCCTGAAATGGGCAACAGTTATATACAGAAATTGCCAACAACGTCATTGGCGCTCTGTTCTTTTCTCAGACAAGTCAAGATTTTGTGTTGACTTCCATGATGGCAGAAGACTTGTTTGGTGAAGGGAGAAAGATATGCGGATTATTACATTTCTGAGAATGACTGATTTGGAGGAGGCTGGGTGATGGTTTGGGCAGGCATTGGTGTTGACTATAGAACTGATTTGCACGCAATTGAAGGATCCTGAAAAGTTTAAAATACTGAGATGATATTCTTCATCAAATTGTCATACACATTGCAGGAGCTGTTGGGGAGGATCTCTTTTACAAAAATCAAACTGCAATGTAATGTTAAAACCAAACAAAAATCTACGCTTGACTATCGGTCACACTGTTTATATAATAAAAAAAACACCTTAGGGTTTAAATAATATCAAAATTTTCCAAGATAACCCGTTGAATCGCCTGCTCTCTAGGTTTTAAGTCATATTTCATTTCACAGAAAAAAAAATATAAAATAAAAAAATAAAACGTTTTCGTAAATTTTGCATTACATAATTAATTTTTATTTTGTCATGAAAGTACACGTATGATAACGTTCAAAATTCTGCGACATGTCCACTAACTTTCAAATGGTGAAAAGATGTCAAAATTTCCAAAATAAATTGTTCGTTCTTCTTAATTTTTCCCGGTAAAAGTCTTAGAATTTCCCACGGAAATAGAAAACTTTGACAGACTACAGACCATCAGACTTTAGATTCATTCAAAAAAGAAAAAAATCAGAAACTAAATTAATCTATACATAATATCCAGGGGCCATGTTCATGAAACGATCTTAAGATATTTCTTTATCTTATGACATTTCTTAAAGGGGCATGGTCACGATTTCGGTAAAAAAAAAATAGTTTTCCGATATTAATATTTACAGTGCTTCAGAAAGGCATTTTTAATAGGCAACAGAAATTTGAGTGTCATTTGTTGAGTTACAAACGAGTTACAGGGCTTGAAATTCTCCGCTGTGTAAACAAAGCGTTTGTTAACACTTTGAACATTGAAGTAAAAATTTTAGCCAAAAACGTATAACGAGTGTTTACAATGTTAGGAACTGTTTATCTATGCTTAATATAAATAAAAAGACTTATTATAAACTGGAAAAAGATTGTTTACTGGTATATTGAACCTGTGTAAACAAAAACAGGGCACGAGCCTTGTTTACATGACAAAGAATCGTGAGCCCTCTATTTTGCTTATAACTCTACGAATGACTCTCAAATTTTATTTGATCATTAACAATGCATTAATTTTCTAAAGCATTGTAAATAATAAAAACATAAAAATAGAATTTGACCAAAATCGTGACCATGCCCCTTTAAGACATATCTTATGACCATATTGTGTTAAGTGGATATTTAATTGCATGCACGGCGTCTGTGCGTAAGTTCAATGCTCTTCGGTAGTTATTCATATCTATACATATATGAGAGCGAGCAATTGTCACATCTACAAAAAAAAAAGAAATCCCTCGTTTGTAAAGAAATCCCAACTTCTCTGCGACAGAACTAAAAATACTCTTTAAAGAAGTAGAAAAATGCAACAGCGTGTTGGTTACCAAACTATCATCTGTTACTACGAACAACTCAAAAAAGCGAGTATGTGAGTCGATTTGTGCCAAACTCCTATTATTCCAAAGGACACGAGAGAAATGCGGAGGAAATTAGAAACGGAAACAGAGAAGAAGCCCACAAAACAGTAAAGGGAGATGAGAAAAACTGGAGGAGGAGCGACACCGGGTGATCTAACAGCCTTTTGGGGATGATTATTGGAATCATCGGGAATACGCCCATAGATGGAATACCCGGGGGTATAGATATGGGCGATAATATGAGGAATCGTCTCTCTGGAAAAAGAGAACCCTGGTCCATCACATGAGGTTGATTTTGATGAAATGCAAATTAGATTCACGTAACGGTGTGTATATTTTACAATATTCGCCTTATATTGAATTATCTGAAAATACACATCAATACATGTAACTGTCATCGTAATTAATTTTACTGTTTTGTGTGGTTAGCTATTTACAATGTTGTATTTTTTTTCTCTTATGAAAAATAATTTATGTTCACGAATGGAATTTGAATAATTTGTCAGTGCATATAGTTCATCGATATGAATATTTACTTCAAGGAATTCTTCTTTTAAGAAGTCGATAGCGGTAAATCGTCCATATTTTAAAAACCATCAGAAGACACATAAGATTGAAAACTACACAACGTTCAAGATGAGATAGTGGGAGTCGAAAGAGAAAAAAACTTATAGTGAACTTCTGGAAATTAAAAAAGCGGAGTTTAAATTCAACAACAAAAGCACCGAGTCCCAGGGATGGGGTAATCATAATCAGTAATCGTAATCAGCTGTAATCGATTACAGGTTGCTGAGTAATCATGAGTGTGAATTAGGTTGGCTTTGATAATGAAATTTAACAACAATGATCTGTCAAAGCCTGTCCAGTCAACCATGGTGTTAATTGTAGTAAAGTTCATCACATGTCAACACAGTCATTTATATGTATCCTTATAATTATGATTTTGTCTTTTTAATATTTTTAAATGAATGTCTTTCTTTTCAGAGGAAGCGCAGATATATTTACGAAACTCAGAAAGATGACCAGAGGAAAACATCTCAAACGTCCATGGACACATACGCCCTCACTTCATCAAAACATACCAAGTACACCACGCATGACCCAAACCAGATAACTGAAGCTTTGGTTTCTTTTATAGCAGGAAGTCTGACACCGCTTTCAGTTGTCGAGAATCCAGAATTTAAGTTTTTAATTGAATCATTGAATCCCCGATACCAGTTACCTTCTCTACAAAACTTCTCCTTGAAAGATCAACTTCCATCCAAAATAGTTTAAAGAGCAAGTTGCGGGCTGTGGAGAGTGTCTGTTTGACTATTGACCTCTGGTCAAACCGACAAATGAAGGGCTTCATTGGAATCACAGGTCACTTCATATTGGTTTGGTGTATAGAATCGATAATGGTGTCATGTAAGCGGTTCAGAGGTCAACACTGTGCTGAAAACATACGCCAAGAATATGAAGAAGCAGTAGCCTGCTACAATAAAGCAGATAAGATAACAAACATCGTAACAGACAATGCTACAAATATGGCTAAGGCCTTTCAGGTTACCCTACCAGGATTTACATGCGATAAAGATACAAGTTTGAAAGAAGACACCCACGAGTCTGATAGTGAAGATGAGGATGAAGATTCTAGTTTGGAGCCTATGGTATTTGATTGAAGATATTCCAAAGCACGGTAGATGTTTTGCACACACTCTACAATTGGTGGTCAAAGATGGGATGAAGGAAGTGAGCCCCCATTTAAAAACAGTCATTGCGAAGGCAGCAAACTTAGTCAAATATGTCAGGAAATCTATAAAAGCCAGTGAAATTTTGGAAGAGGAAAAAAGACTGCAAGCTGATAACGCCACTCGATGGAATTCCCAATTGACAATGATTCGATCAGTTCTGGAGGTATCTGAAGAAAAACTTAATAAACTTGACACTGTTCAGTTAACTGGATATGAACGAAAACTATTGCATGAACTTTGTTTGCTTCTATAACCTTTTGAAGATGCCACATTGATGGTGCAGCAGGAAAATAATGTTTCTGGGAGTCTAGCTATTTTTGTGACACTGGGTATTGAGCACAAGCTTGCCGAACTATCAACATATAACAACAAGATGGTATCAACGTTGATGTCTTCAATGTCAATAGACTCTCAATTTACAAAGATGATGATGTTTACCAACTATCAGCAGTTTTAGATCCAAGATTTAAAACTAGGTGGTCAAAATCTCCTGCTAATATTCTAGTGTATGCTAGGAGGCAAGACTTGACCTGTGAAAATTCCAGTGACGATGGATCTCCTCCAAGGAAAATTAGTAAGATTGATGATGGACTTTTCAGCTTTATGACTCCTACAAAGCAGGGAAGGAAGAGGCATGTTTCAGGGGATCATGTTAAAATGGAAGTATCACAGTACCTCCTTGAGCCATGTGAAGGGACAAATCCATTGCAATACTGGAGAAAAATGAAGATAAATTTCCTATTCTTGCAAAACTTGCAAAGATATACCTTAATGTACCTGCTACTTCTGCACCAGTGGAACGACTTTTTAGTATTGCTGGAAAGATCTTCAGACCAGATAGATGCAGGCTAAATGACTCTACAATTCAAATGTTAATGATGATAAAATGCAATGAAAAGGCTTGTAAATAATGCAACAAATTACATTGACACCAGAATAAAGAGTCCTGTCAAAAAATGCACTGTTTTTTTAAAACGAAACATTTAAACTATGAAAAAACTGAAAAACAAATAATGTAATCTAAGGTAATCACAAGGAATCATGATTACAATGAGGAAAAGTAATCTAATGTAATTGATTACTTTTAAAAATGGATGTAATTAGCCTGTAATCGATTACTTTTAAAACCCAAAGTAATTGTAATTTAATCGATTACTTTTGAAAGTAATCGACCCCATCCCTGGCACCGACGAGTTTTAATTAAACAAAAGCACCAACTTTATCTTATTAGCATGGGGGTACAATCATTAACCCTGATTAAAATATGTCATGACAAATGCGTTTGTCGTCTGAAATAAAATGGAACATAAACACATTCTGAATTGTATTACATGACAAGAAGTTACAGTTTATTCAGAACACAACAGATTGCGATAACCTAAATATATTAAGCAAGTCTGTTTTTCGTTGTCACACCATCGTTTAAGGGTCCTATTTAGCAAGGGCGTCCAATTTGTCCTCCGTTGCGGGCGTTTACATAGTCAGTCGGTAAAGGAACCCCATTCGCGATACCGAAATTGTGTAAAAACAGAATTCGAAGCCACAGTTTTTCTGAAAAGCCCTTGATGGAGAATAAAACAGTTTCTCCGCTAGTATCAATGCATCTTAATCTAGATTTGAGATCACCAAAACTTCGTTTAACTGTAATTCTTGTTTTGATTTGAGAAGCAATGTATATTTTCTCTGGTTGACTGGAAGGATTGATCACAGGTGTGAGTGGCCATGGTCTCAAAAGGTACCCACTTTCCCCAAGACGCCAACCTTCGGGAACTATGAATGTACTGTTTTCTAGAATAAATGAGTCATGTGTGGAGCCTTGCCACTTGGAAACATTGTTTATGAATCTAAGTTTGCTATTACACACCCCATGAACATTGATTGAATGGTAGCTTTTTTCCCCTTTTTACAAACAAGTGTTGATCATTAGGTGGAGATTTAATTCGGATGTGAGTACCATCTACTGCACCGATAACATTTGATAAACCGGTTATGACATGCAAAACATGAACTGATTCTTGTTGAGTGGGCATTTTAACAAATTAAAGAGAGAGAGAGAGTCTCGCCCAACAATCACAAGTCACAAGGCCTAGATATTCCATGGACATCATATATCATGGCCTGAAAGCCTACCGGTAGCATAAAATATCAAAACTACCACCACTTGGGGCGTCACAGGTAGTTCTCGACGTGGATGTTGGCCTCTTCCTCTTAGCAAGAGGTTATGATAAACAACAGCTTTTTATGTCTTAAACTTAAAGTTTAAATTTTTAAGATGTATCTTTTATAAGAACAGATTCGAGAAACTGACTTTTAATGCACTTGATTTATGAATTATATTTATTCATGTGTCTTTTGTAATGCATCTATGTTTTCATGTTGTTTATCTTGATGTGGGTTTTTTCATAGAGTATCATCGGCTTGAAATACTGCATTTTTTATCAAAATGTTCTATTATGTTTTCCCCAGATGAAAATTCACTCTTCGTTTAAGGTAATTAATCAGGCGCTGTGACCTTTACAAACCCAATTGTTGATTGTAAAAAAATGACGACAGGATTTGACATACTCGTATTCCCGTGTTATGGAACGCCTCAACTGCCTTATGTAGATAGTCTTCATAATATGATGACACTTTAACATTACGTACTGATACTTCAACATTACATGATGGTACTTCAACATTACATGATGGTACTTCAACATTACATGCTGATACTTCAACATTACATGATGGTACTTCAACATTACATGATGGTACTTCAACATTACATGCTGATACTTTAACATTACATGATGGTACTTCAACATTACAAGCTGATACTTTAACATTACATGATGGTACTTTAACATTACGTGCTGATACTTCAACATTACATGATGGCCGTGGTACTTTAACATTACGTGCTGATATTTCAACATTAAATGATGGTACTTTAATATTACGTGCTGATACTTCAACATTACATGTTCATGCTGAAACTTCTTTAATATATGATACTTTAACATTACGTGCTGATACTTCAACATTACATGCTGAAACTTTAACATTACATGCTGGTATTTCATAAAATGATTGTATTTCAGTATGCGGTGGTTCTAAAGTAGTTATAAGCACCGGGATCGCGTTTCCGTATTACGAAGAGAGTACAATGTATAGGACTTAAGTCAAGCTACACAACAATTCAAACAAGATTCATTTATTACTTCCTTTATTTCCTTGTACATGTATAAAAATGGACACGTTTCGAACCCAATTGGTTATTATTGAAATCTATATTGACAAAAATAGAGCTTGTGTCGCTCGAGTGAAACTGGATTCTGGAGGGAATTGGGGCACTGTCACCTTCATTTTAGTTGTAAGAACCTGCGCCGAAATCTTTCTGTGTCAATTCAATTCTTTATTTCTTTAAGCTTTACAGCTTATCAGTATAACATATGTATAACATGAGGTGGTAGTGTATTTACAGGAGAACTTGTGCACGTACAGATAATAACATTTACTGTTACATATACAACTTGAGAAAACAAAAGACTACAATTATGTAATACAGTTGTCCCTTAATAACATACTTTTTGAGATGAATTTGCCAAGATTACAGAGATCTTTAACATTGTCAGTATTAAAAAGTTGAATTAATTTAAACATACAAGGTTTTTTATATTAATATTCTTTCATGTATAATCTGCGCAATGTTCTGTATAGAGGACAAACAAATAAAAAATGGAATTCATCTTCAACACTAGATTTGCAATGTGGACAAAATCTATTTTCTCTATTTGTGTTATTATATCTACCAGTTTCAATAGCCAGGCGATGTGACGATAGTCGTAATTTAGTTATATATTTCTGTAATTTAATGGGAATAGATTTTCTTAAATAGTATTGAAGATGTATACCATCGATAAGATATTTGTAAAAAGAACATTTTTTTGAATTTTCAACATTTGCAAAAATGTCTTGTTTTGCCTGATCAAAAATTCTTTGTTTTACAAGTTGTAAAATACCATTGTTTATTTTTTGGTTAGACCATATATAAAAAAAACCGAGGTCAATGAGAATTTTCTTTACATCGAAAACCCAGTTTTTATAACCGTGTTCTTCACAATTAATATACATAACTTCGTAGCAATGTCGTATTATACAATTGTCACTAATTAAGACAGTTTTCCAAAACTTAATAATGTTAAACATTCTATAATGTACAAGAGGCACACGGCCTAATTCAGCATATAAGTAAGCAGTATTTGTACTTTTCTTCACTCCGAGAATTTGTTTACAGAAGTCTGTATGAAGTTTCTCGATATTGCAACCTATATTATTTCCCCATATTTCTGAACAGTAATTAACAATCCCACCAATAAAACAATCAAAAAGCGACAATAAAGTTTCTATATTAAATGACATTCCCCGTATATTCTTTCTAAGCGCAAACAATGCTTTTCTACCTTGTTCAGATAATTGTTTTTCAGCTTTGGTAAATTTGTTGTTAAAGTTGAAAAGTATTCCTAAGTAAGTGAATTGTTGTACAATTTCTAAAACATCATTACCAATATGCCAACACTCACTATCTTTTACTCTGCTATTGTTTCTAAAAACCACAATTTTTGACTTTTCCGTATTAACATGCATTTTCCAAGTATTACAATAGCTATGTAGTTCATTCAAAAGACATTGTAAACCTTCCACAGATTCAGAGAACAAGACCATATCATCAGCGTACATTAAAAGAAACAGATTTAGGGAAGATAACTCGTAAGACAAACAACCGGCATTTAAAAAGCTATTTTCGAAATCGTTAACATATAAATTGAATAAAATAGGTGATAACACCTCGTCCTGCATTAATCCTAGGTTATTACAAAAATATTCACTTAAAAATCCATCAACACCAATACAGGATTTCACATGACGATACAACGCTTTAATTACTGCCAATAATTTTCCTTCAATGCCAACCTTTGAAAGTTTGAGCCACAAAAGTCGTCTATCAATAGAATCAAACGCTTTTTTAAAATCGATGAATGCACAATACAACCTCTTCTTTTTACATAGACTGTTACTAATAATAGAATGTAAAGCAAAAATAGCCTCACGTGTTCCACAGCTTGGTTTAAAACCAAATTGTGCATCCGTTATAACATCATTATATTTTGACCATTCCAATAACCTTTTGTTTAAAATTGAAGTAAATAACTTACACATATTACTAACAAGACTTATACCCCTGTAGTTGTTAGGGTCTGTAGAATCACCCTTTTTAAACACTGGAATAATTATTGAGGAAGACCACGTACTGGGAAAAATACCAGTATTTAATATACAATTAAAAAGATTATGTAGTATAGGTAAATAATAGTCTTGAAATTCAATAAAATGTTCGTTCAAAATTCCATCTTCACCGTGGGATTTTCCAGGCTTTAGATTACCGATAGCCTCTTTAATTTCATCAATACTAATGTTTTTATCTAGTTCTTCAAAAATACAATTAATATCTAAACCTTCATTTCCACTTTCGATGTCACCGTCATCCTGTGTGGAAGCAATTGATTTAAAATTCTCGTAAAAATTTTCCAAAGAAATATTTGAATTAGTTTTAGACCTTTTCTTAAATTTGGCGATAAATTGTTTTGGGTTGTTTTGTTTTAACAAAGATAATTGGTCACCTTCGAATTCAGTATTTTTGTAGATACGTTTGGCTTTGGCTTCGTGTTTTTTGTAGATACATTTTTTACTTAAAAGATCCGCATGGTTAGAATTACATTTATAACTGTTAAATTTGCGCAACGCGACAACATAATTTATACAAAGATTTTAATTTCCAATCAAACCAGGGCTTATCGTCAACCGATAGGTATACTGTACGTCTATGGGTACTGCGTACTTGTTTTTGTTTGTCAAACTACTCCCGAGTCGTCCTTGTTTAGGCGCCTTCAGATTCGATGTCAATTCTATAAGTACGTTTTATGTCGTAGGTTGATGTTATAATCCTGCAAGCGGGCGCCTTCAATTGGCGCTTGTTTTACCACTTTTTAGCCAGGCCTATTTGTTTGGCGCTTCTACGCCATTAAACAGAGACACTTTACTGTTCAAGGGACTTTTAAGGGAATCAGATTACGAGCAATCATCCAGCAGATCCCAGTGCACGCCCATAGCATCATTTATTGTGAAGGGTGCAAACCTTCCACTCAATCTCGACAAGTAAATAAAAAAAAGGGGGGGGGGTCAGTTGCCCCGTATTTTAAAATATTATATCTATTAATCTACATATGATCGAATTTCCATAGTTACATATGTGTTTTCACCTTGTTTAAAAAAAATAAAATATCAGTTTTTATAAACTTCTTTTTATATTATGATTTATGTAAGTTTCCGCAAAAGGCGTGTTGGTTAAAAAGAGAGTAATTAAAGTTTGTTTTGCTTCAATAAGCATTTGCAGTGCTTATATTGCTTAATTTCAGTAACTTAGCGCATCTGCGAAAATACATGTAAAAAAAAATGTTGGCACTGAAGAAGTACACAGTACAGCTCATAAGAGAGGATCTCTACTGAATAAAAATCATGTCGGAACAAATAGGATTTGTTTGGGTGCAATGTATTCAGGCATGTGACAACCACACATACAGCTTATAAGATCTTGGCCCCATTCATGCAAAGGATTGAGCACTGCATTTAGTGCTGTTGAATCTGATTTGAGCAGTAACTGTACTGTTGAACAAATCAGTGCTTACATTGCCCACCCCTACACGTGGATCTCAGGGAGAGCCCATCAATCCCCATAAGACTAATCTAACATACATGACAGAAGTCTTTGTTTAGGTGCTATTAATATTTTTAGCAGTCCACTCTGACAGAGCGCCAAAAGATTGGGTTCTGAATGCATATTTTTAGACCAAAAATCCCCTTTGGGACTTTTGTTCCCCCTGATTTTTATGCGCTGAGCCCCAATGGTCTCACCAAGCAACTATTTTTTAAAATTTAAAATAACCCTTTCAAAAGACACTTCATCAAATAGTAGCATTTGTTGAGTATCTAGATCTAAATTAGTCTCAGTGGACCTTAGTCCTACATGTATCTGAAACAGAGAAACAGCCCAGTCTTAAAAACTTTACAGCATACTCTATACCTCTACAGGCATTTACGTGTTCTGAGTTTTAGCGATCCCGAGGCGACGCCTCCCTATTTTTAGAACCACCGCATAGTGAAGTACCATCATGTAATGAAGAAGTATCAGCATATAATATTAAAGTATCAGCACGTAATGTTAAAGTATCATCATGTAATGTTGAAGTATCAGCACGTAATGTTAAAGTACCATCATGTAATGTTGAAGTATCAGCATGTAATATTGAAGTTATCATCATATTATGGAGATTATCTACATAAGGCAGTTGAGGCGTTCCATACCGTGTGGTCTATCCTTTTTCATCACCATGTATAATTGTGTCATCGTGTGAGTTCAATAAATATGGCAAAGCATGTAATCGGTGTACATGTACAGTATGATTAGGACTATAGATAGGAATGAAGAATCATCCTTTGAGTAGTATGAAGTGATCTAATACTATCGGGGTGGTCAAATCCATTAAAGCCCGAGAGGATTAATGATACATTTGATCACAATCGACTACATTTGGTCACCTATAAATATCCAAAGTATGGTTCTTTTTTACTTACATTTTAATAATTTTCAGCAATTATACGATTTAAAAAAAGTCATTGCTGAACTGAATTGAGTTACTGTATACATTACAAAGTCGATTCGTAGGAGGACAAAGGCGTTGGAAAGTGTTAATATAATTATGCTTATCAACAGAACAGGTTTTCATGGTATTGTATTGACATACTTGTAAGTTAAATTTTATACACTTGTTTAACGGGATTGAATTCATCATATCTACAGCATAAATTTTATTGGTACACCGATTCACTTGATACGCATACTATACAACAAATTTTTAACTTTTTTCCGGGTAAACGATGCTGTAGAAATGTCCCCATCTCTGAATGATAATGTAGTGATATGTATAATTATTCTGTTTTAGAATTATCTTTGACAAAACAATTCCCTATGATCTACATGTACATGTGCCCAAGGTCTTTCAGTGTAAACCACGAAATGATTTACTATTTCCATTAATGCGTTAAATTTTGGAAATTGGAAATTTGTAAGTAACTTGATTCTGTAAATGTAGTTATCTTTTCCCTAGTTAGAACAGTCGCCTATGCTAACATTACAGTTTGATATGCTATACCAACAAACAACATTAACATGTCGTTTAGACACAACAACGGTTTTATTACCCGAACGTCTTGAACTATCTAGGAGAAGTTGAGCGGCTGACAGGCACAGCTAACTGTTTTAAAAAAAAGAAAATGTTTCCAATTGATTACTGATACCTTTGGGAGTTATATAAAAACGGGAAAATATTCGTACACATTCCAGATCACTTCATAGCAGTCCATGACATCAGTTGAAAAACCCCCTAAATTCACAAGTCAATGGGGGGAAATACACACAAGAAGAGTCAAGATTGTAGAAAAAAGTCCCCGTACACACATTGCTGATAAATTTCTCCAAATGTCATTATCACCACGGTAATCAGTAAATGGATCGGTCTAAAAGTGTTCCGATGTTTCTGGATGCCTTATCGCCGAGTCTGGGATCCTTACGCTTAGGTTGGGTATAATTTGTTCCATGTTTGTCACCGTTCAACGCAACGTCCATCATAATTTCTCTAAAATCGGTCAAAAGTTGTCAGAAAAAATGCTATAAAAATCTCTCTGAACAGTGTTCTTGAGTAGGATATTGATGACGAGTTGTGTAGACATTAGCAGAGACGCCAAATGCTATTTTCGGTGTAAATCTTAAAGATCTCTTCTTCATCATCCTCCATGGTCGATCATGCTATCCCTGCGGTGCAGTCAAAGGACTACTTAATTTTCTTTTACGGAAGGAATGACCTAAGTCAAGGCGGATATCAGATGAAGGATTGTGATAATGAAATATGTTATCATTTTAAAGGGGCATGGTCACGATTTTGGTCAAGAATTATTTTTCCGATTCTAATATATACAATGCTTCAGAAAGGCATTTTTAATAGGCTACCGAAATTTGAGTCTCATTTGTTGAATTATAAGCGAGTTACAGAGCTTGAAATTCTTCGCTATGTAAACAAAGCGTGTGTTTCCATTTTGAACGTTGAAGGAAATATTTCAGTTTTAAACCTAAAACGAATGTGTTAAACGTTAGGAACTGTATATCTATGCTTAAAAGAAATAAAAAGATAGACAAATAAGCTGGAAAAAGATTGTATACTGGTATATGGAACCTATGTAAACAAAAACAGGGCACGAGCCTTGTTTACATTACTAAGAATTGTGAGCCCTGTATCTTGCTTATAACTATTCGAATGACTCTCAAATTTAATTTCATCATTAGAAATGCATTTCTAAAGCATTGTAAAAAATAAAAGCATGAAAATAAAATTTGACCAAAATCGTGACCATGCCCCTTTAAACTTAATTGAAAATATTTAGTTTCTCTATGCATGTATAAACGTTTATAAATGTTTTCACCCTCCAATCCATCACATCCAGTAGAACTAAAAAATACAAAACAACTTATTACAGGCAGATAGCTACGGAGGGGCTACACAATCTGAAAACCGACGGTTTCTTCATAATCAGATATAGATTTAAAAAAAATTTAAACAAACTGCCCCCTCAACATTTTTTACCTTTAAAAAAATGGTAATGGAATGTTCAAAGACTGAATTTTTAAAAACAGGGTAGCTGTTTTCCCCACCCTCTAATCATCAACGGATTAGGATTTCGATGATAGGTGAAGTGTCAGTGCATGGTTTTCTTGATAATGTTTGTCAATACATTGGGGTAAAAGTTTATGAAATATACATCTGTATCATTAATTGAAATTAGTTTATTCTTCAACCTTTCTGAAAGGAGATTGGGGCAATGCACTGTTCCTAAAAAATGGAAAGTCGATCAGTAGGATCTAAAAAGTTAACGTTGTTTTTAAATATTCTGGCAATCGGCAGAAGTTGAAGGTGCTTATACGTACAAGGCGCTCCTAGTTTTCTTCTTGTATCGGAACGACTTGTTTTATTTCGACAGTTTGCGGTCGATAACATTTCCATTCGACTTTGTTTTTCCCGAGACTGTGCTCATTCCTATTTTGCTTATCATGAATTCCCGATTTTATTGTAAGCTTTTATTTGATAAGTTTACCGATTACCCTAATAAAAGAAGAATAACACTTACATAACAATACTGAAGATAAAAAATCAATAGCAAAACCATTTGTTTTGGAATGAGTTTTGCTTAAATTTTGCAAGTCATCTGTTTTGCAGTATCTTTATAGAACCTTTAGAGGTTAGGTGGGGTTCCCCAACAGTCTTTTACTGATATAGAAATAGAAAATAGAAGACTTTCATTCTAAAACTCATCTTTTCTTAGAATTTTTCACTTTAAAAAAACAATACTGAATATTATTTTAACTATGATGCCTAATTCTTCTGGCTATCCAACAAAAATAGTTTGGTACTGTTTTCGTGTGGAGGGGAGGGGGGGGGGATGGGGGTCACAAAAAAATGCATCGATAAACAATTGAGGGGTTTTTTTTCTTCACTACATGTACCTTAAGGTAAGTTTGAAAATTGGAAAAAAATAATCATACTTATAAATTAAGGCATTTTGCAAATTAACTACAAAATGCCTGCACCAGAGTACTTGCTTACATCTTTGATATTTCAATACATGTTAGATGATGTCCGTATGGTATAATTAAATTGTAACTGATAAGTTGTTATTGTGAAATTAATCAAAAGCCTACTTTCATTTTCGATAAACAAGCCCGAAATAGCTAAAATGAGAGTAAGGTGGTGGACACGCTTTGGCGGATCCAAGTCAGGGATAGTCTCGATCAAAATATATAATTGCAAGGAAATGATATTGAATGATTACGTAAAGAGTGAATATATTTAATGTGAGCCTATTTAGAGAGTACATAGAAGTTAAGATTTGACAAATGTTGAATAAATAAAATGAGTCAATTCGTTTCTTTAGTGGGCGATTTTAGTTTTGATGCTCATTCGCTTGCGAAGCACGACCTCTGGTGAGAATGGGATATATATATAACTTTTCAGAACGGGGTAACCAAGGACGCGAATTGACTAATTAACGAAAAGTGTAGGATGAGTTCATCTTGCATCAAGGCAAGATACCTTGGATCGGACTTCGATTAATACAAAAAAGTAAATAAAAAATTGAGCAATTAATGCGATTTTATTATTAATGGAAAGAACTTCCCAAAACGGAGTGCCTATAAACGGGTTGACTAATTGACATCATGGCGGATAGTGTAGGTCGAACTTATAACCATGGGACAGATACTTTGAATCCAAAAACTTTGGTTTCAAAATATGCATGCAAATGAATAATAATGCATAACCTGGCGTGTTAAAATTTCATAAAATTTCATACCACAACAGATTAGTTGTAATCCTTAGAAATTAATTTTTAAACATTAATGAACAGATTATTGTATTCTACATATTCGTCTATATGGATAAATGATGCATGCATAAAACGGGGAAGTTTAATCCCCCCTCCTCTTCCAAAATGTTTTTCATGTCGACTTTGCTTATTTTGCATAATCATATTAGAGCGGGGATATCACAAGTGAGCATTGGCTCACAGATACCTTGTTTCTTTCAAATGTAGACTGTTGTCTTTCACCATGATTTAAATCATCGATGAGCAAAGACATATTGTTTCAGAATAGGCAATATGAAGTTTTCTATTGAGCATTCAACGACAGGTAAAGTCATAAATGTTCTTGGTACGAAGTTCATGTAACTCCATAGTCTTCATTTTTCCTATTTGCTAAAAATTCCAAAAGAGCCTTTGCAATAAAATTTATTATATAAAAGATTTGATTTATTTTGGGAAATGACAGATCCTATAATGAAATATAAGAAAACTTGAAGCAATTGAACATGAAAAGGCTTTAAAAATCGTGTTGAAAAAACTCCCAGATCGGTATGTTTATTGCAATGAACGTTTTAAATTACTTATTGTGATTCTAGTTTTGCGTTTGTTATGATCATATCAATCGGATCAATGGAAATGCAAATTGGATTTAATAAACACTAGGAAATTTAAAACCAGTATAAATCCACCTTTAATATTCCTCTTATTCAAATCATTGATGTTATTACAATTCTGGTGTTAGCAGCTGGTATTTATTTATATAGATTTCTAACAAAGAAGTTGTACCTACAATCTTTATTTTCGAAAGCAGTATCAGCCAATTATATTCTGAATTTCAGTATTTTAACAAAACAATAGCTGAATGCTTTTATACTATAGTAATAATTGAGATACAAAATTTTATACAAACGCCTAGAGACTAAAGTTTGTCTTTTCATATGATTTATAAAATATGTGGATATCGTGTAAAAATTCGATATTTGCCGAATCCTGGGTTTGTGCGTCACCATGTCCCTTTAACTGTAAGTTAATATCCGACTGGTACAGAATGAAGCCTGTCATATAGCATGTCTTTACAAAGAGAATTTTAAAATTTCAAGTATCTGCGATAAATAGTTGCCGAGAAAACGCGACAGAAATATGTTACGGACAGACAGACACAGATATACAAGGGTAGAACCGTACATTCTTATCTCTTTCGGAGCGGAGGTTTGGTACTTAACTGTCAACAGTTTCGCGACATCCAAACCCGTTCATATGGTGTTCCGATGGGGCCACTTCGACCTTCGCACTTTCGCCTTTAGGTCGAGGTGCGAGAGTGCGAAGTTGCGACGGCGAAAGTGCGAAGGTGCGACGGCGAAAGTGCGAAGGCGAAGAAGCGATACTACTATCGCACCTTCGCCATCGCAACTTCGCACTCTCGCCTTCGCATCTTCGCACTTTCGCCTTCGCCTTTATATAATTTTGGAGATCTCTATCGTTTAAAGACAATTTTAGCTGTATAAAAGGACATCTGAGGCAGAAGATGAACTTTTTAGAATTTATTTTCAACAGCCTGCGCAGATCCATAACTTTTTCTAGGGGGTGGGGTGGATAAATAATTATATATTTGTTGGGGATGGGGGAGGGTTTCGAGACATATTTTGGAGATTTTATTATATATAATTATTAAAATTAAATCTTCCGGGGGGGGGGGCTGAGATCCGGACCCTCTCTCCCCCTTTACTGCATGTGTGAAGTTATTAATATTGAATTTTCCGAGGGGGGCGGACCCCCTCTTCCCCTCTAGATCCATACATCAGCAAGGAGTGTCGCATAATGAATTTAGAATGTTACTGTGTTTGATCTACGGTAAACAGACAGCTAGTAATTAAGTGACAGGAGTCTGGAAATGCATATGTATACATTATGGCGGACATTACATTTTATATGGAGTATATAATGATTAGGCATAGCCAGCACTGGTAAACATATATGTCACATATACACATTAAAATATTTTTAAACACAATGGCCTAGCGCATGCGTACCAATGATATCATGGATTAATCGGAAAACCTTGGCGAGTACGGTGCCTGCATCAAATTCTATGTAATCGACCGAGACTTTCTGAATGCTATCAAAAAAGGCGAAGGCGAAAGTGCGAAGTTGCGAAGGCGAGAGTGCGAAGTTACGAAGGCGAGGGAGCGATAGTAGTATCGCTCCTTCGCCTTCGCACATTCGCACTTTCGCCATCGCATCTTCGCGCTTCGCCGTCGCATCTTCACTCCTTCGCTGTCGCACTCTCGCACTTTCGCCTTCGCAACTTCGCACTCTCGCATCTTCGACCTAAAGACGAAAGTGCGAAGGTCGAAGTGGCCCCATCGGAACACCATACGTTCATAATAAAATATTGTTTCAATTAGGTTATAGGCAGATTTGATTTAAGTTCACCAAATTACACCAAACTCTTACCTTAAAATAATTCAAGAAAAGTTATCACTTTCGGATAAAATTTATGAAGATTTAAGACATTTATCATTTTAACATTATATTCTTCTTACGAATGTATTCCGAATCAATTCAATTTTACACTTAAATTATACATGTATTTTAAAGTAGCGAGCTAATAATTCTGATGTAAAATGACTGAGAGAAAGAATCTTGCATTCTGTCATCTCACGTTTTATTTTTCGTGATTAATTTTAACAATACATTTATTGGTCTCCTTTTTTAAATAAAAAAAAAACAACTTTTTAAAACCTATATTTTACAGTTAAGGCGAAATTGGAACACACGTATAAACAGCTAGGGTTTATTATATTAAGTCTGAATATTAATACACTACATACTGGTAGTGTGTGCCCATCCACACGCTCTTAAGTTTGTCTTAATTCTCAAGTACATATCCAGGTGTAAAATCTAAGGTATGTATCAACACCTGCATACATGAACATGTATTTGTTTTTTGTCAAATTTAAAAAAAAACCATAAAGTGATGATTTATCAAAACTGAAAATTTAACACATACCTACAATGATGAATAAAAATTCTGTAAAAAATAGCTGTTATCTTAATTCGCTTTTTAAAGTTTCGTTGATATAAAATTAGTTGTACATATTTAGCTTCTGTTTTACAACACATTATATTTAATGTGTATGTTATTTGGCGGGAATTTACTTATAACAAAACAGCGGGGGATTTCATCTAGTGCATCTCTAAAGGTACCTATTAATCTACATATATTATACGTTTGATATTTTAATCCATGTACTGGATCTAGGGACGTCATTTCCACCAAATACATGTATGTTGAATAGAACACCTCGTCAAATGTAATGGGGTCTACTATACCAATAATAATTTTTAATATATAATTTTCTGTATTTAAGAAAGACATTGAAAGCAAACTTTGAGAAACGCCTTTTCTATCCTTTGAAATGAAATACATTCTCATCTGAGTAAGTAAGGAGAGTTGTCTGATCATTCAGCTGAGGGGAATTAGTTTCTACGCAGGTAACCCTCTAAGATTTCTTACAATTACATACATGTATCTAAGCCCCTCTGCCGATAAGTGCATATTTGAAAAGCTTGTTTATAAGCTTTGGCACTGATCTGATGACCTGTCAAATGTTATCTGAAAATTACTGTGATAATTAGGTAATGCAATTGTAAGAACAATTCAAAATATCATAATAGTATACTATAGTCTCTTCCAAGATATTTATGCATCACATTTGGACGGTTTTTAATTAAAAAAAAATACACATACCTGTGAAAGTGCAATTGAATAGATGAAACAGAAAACTTTCAAGATAATTTCATTCACAAATTATCATTTTTCTCTCGGAAAAATTCACATTTTTAAGGAGATTTATGATGGATAATGTTGACATCTTTTCTCAATTCGGATGACACTCGGAATACCTCGTAGAGTTTTTTAACGTTATCATCCGGGTCTGTTGCATCACAAAATCCCCGAAGACATCACTTTTTTTAGCCGTATTGTTAGGATAGCAATACATATAAACAGAACAAGAAAAAAAGAATCTTGATCACCTGACATTGGAAATATACTCAACGAAACTACAACCCTTTAGTCTGTACCAAGGTTGATACACCAAGCAAGATTGGTCAGCGACGCAAACTTCACCCTGGTCCAGGAAAGTAGAGGGTATTTAATGAGGATACTCAGCACCATACGAATTCGAACCACAGAAAAAATTAACATCACTACCGTTTAATTATGAAGAGGAGATAACCAAGAAACGCACGATCGGGTGTTTAGAGAAGGTAGATTAAATTAGAGCTTTAATTAACATAAAATCAACAGGTGTCCCATCCCACCTTAACACTACATGTACGTGACTAAACCAAATGCATGTAATGTGTTTTCGGGATGTAAGTGATACTGGGGATGCAGCAGTTTGATAGGGGGAAAAGTATGAAATAAGGGTTTTGACTTTCAACAAGTTTATGTTCAAACCAATGAATTTTAAATAAATGAATGTTGAGTTATTGGCACGAAAACTGAAAACATATTGTGTTTGTTTTCACAAAGCATTTTAGAGGCTAAAATAATATTGAAAAATAAAATCTAGTGCGTTAAGGTTTCTTTAATATATCAATTTGAAAGCCTCTTAGGTCCTTGACAACATCAAACGAGTTGAAATATTGGTGCATAAAGGTACCTGTAACATCTTGAGTGCTATTATTAAGGTTTGCAATTTTAGATGAGTAAATCTCTGTAGAATAGTTTTGGTTAATATTGGTTTGATGATAAACATTTAATCTGATGGGGAGGAGTATATTGGGACTGTTTTGCTGTAATCAGCATACATTAAAACTGCTGCAAAGGCGTTTGCTTTTATACAAACGACAAAAAAATAGATTAATCTTGATATACTTTAAGTCATAAAGTAAATTTAAAGTAAAACTGTTAAATTTCTGGGCAATCTAGGTCACATAAAATTTATGCTTTTTAGCTTTAAACCCATAAACTTAATGAAGTTTTAATTAAGTGTTGCTCATGTCCACATGGAATAAAGGTTGAGGGGGAAATGGTTCTTAGTCAATGTGTCAATAGACGTTCCTTTTTCTGTGACAGTATTACTCTTTCGCTGTTGTATTATTATAAGCTGGTTTATAGATTTTAAAAATTATTTTTTTTAGAATACTTACTTTATTTTTATTGTGAACCGACCATAAAATACTATTCGCCGTTCTTATACTGATAAGAGAATAGGTTTCTTTATTTTGAATGACCAATCTGTAATGTTTATATTTATTTCAAGCTGCAAACAGAATAGCATCAGAGAGTCGTGTTCTAAGCATTGTGTCAGCAGTTAATGCTTAAAAAATATCTATTTTATTCTTTCCAGAAAGAAACTTGATAAGGTCAAAAAGTCTATCAAGGTTTGATTAACAAATTAAACACATGCTTGTAGTTTATCAGATGAAACCTGAATGTCTGTAATTGAATTCTGAGCTAACCATTCCATGAACAATGTGAATTCCCTTTTATAAAAAGCGCCTTCTTCAAACACCTTTTACAATAGAACATAGTTCATTTCGAGAAACTGATTTTATCAAATTTATACATTGGATATTTTGCAATAAAAATACATAATTTGTGTTATGATATCCCGACCAGTTCTTGTTTTCGCGTGAAAACGGAATCAATCTTACATGCAATTTCCATTTGATCACGTGATGGCCAGGAAAGGGTAATAACGCTTTGACCTTTTTGGGGACAATGATTTAATAAAACGCACAATTTTGTACGTGTCTCAAAGGACCTGATTTAAAAAACAACCCTCCCAGCCTTGTGTTCCCCCGGGGAACCATTGCTCACACTTCATTACGACAACTTTAGAAAAAATGTACTGTTTCAGGTCATTGTCGCACAGACAAATGAGGCTATTGGTCCTCGGTGGGATTTGAACAATCGATAAAATATAAGTAATGGTAGATTATAAAAACGTCTGACGGATGCAGGAAAAAACAATGAAACTGTAACATCGTATTTGAGTTCGACGCAAGCAGGTTTATGAGATCTTGTTCAGAAACAGGAAGGTGACACACTGGGATTTCAGCAAATTCTTCGACGGTGTACGAAATCTCAGTTCAAAAAGAAACATTTCTAAGACAATGAAAGAGCCTCAGTATGGTAGACACTAGACAATTAATGAATATAACAGTTCGTGTTAGAGATCAGTGTTAAGAGTTACAGCCCAATATATTTAAAGCGCAAAACAGAAAAAAAAATCAAAATACTTAAAACCCGAGTAAAACTTCTCAAAAACTTGAGTTTCCAGAGGTTCGAAGAGTTGATGCATGTATATGAATAAACAGATTGTCAATGCTGTAAAAACTGTTTGGTTGGTTATTGTCATAAAAAAGAATGCCTGTGAAATAAATCCTGAACATATTTTGAAGAGAGGGGCCAGTTTTTAATAATCTGTAAAAGTTTTGTATGAGTGACTTTTTCAAATATGTACATAAATGATTTGACACCTTTAATGTTTTTACGGGACACTTTATGGATAATAGAACGTCGGGTTTTGTTAACTAGTATCACACGGGAGAACGTAAAAAAAAAGAAAAGACTTCAGCATATGGTCAAGTTTATAATGTCAAAAAACTTACTTTCGTTTATGATTGGTAGAAATCCATTTACTTTTATATCATTGGTTAAACAACTTTTCCTAACAACGAAAATAAGATTACGTAAAAATGTTATTTTTTTGGTTTTTTAAGGAAGGAGTCTTTTCTGGTTTTCGACTTGTCAAACGTAAATTTGATTAATTGTTCATTAAATCAAGATGAAAGAAAATTAAAATAGTATATTTTTCCTTCTTTTTTACTATCATACAACTTGGCATAGAAAAAGTAATCAGTGTTCAGAATCTAACAAGGACTATCTTTTTGGCGTAAAATTGGCGTAGGAAAATATCACATGCTCCGCAACTCAGATTTTCTGCAGATTAATGAGTCTGTTTTAGCATTTTAAAAACAATAACATTTATGTTGGATTTTTTTACTAATGTGAAATATTGATATGATACTTGGGTTTCAGAATATGTTTTTAAAATATGATTTGCATATCAAATTACATTTTTATAAGCTTTTTAAAGCGGTCATTCTATACACTGATTTTTGTGAAAATATCACTTAAATTAGTTTTTCTCTATTATTAGATGGTCAATGATTAGCTTTTCTGTAAATTTATATCTTTATATTAAGTCTTCATAATACATAAAAATCAGAAATATTTTATTATTGGAAGCATAAAAAAATAATCAAAATTTAAGAAAATTAGAGGAAATGCGGGCTAAGCAATATCAATTTTATTATGAATAGTTATTCCAATTTATTAGTATAAGCTGATAAACATTCTGATATTCTATCATTTCATTGAAAAATGGAATCTTCAAATCTTAAACAAATGTCTACAGAACTACAAATAGTTACACTTATTTTTATCATCCTTTATTTTGATGAAAAAGGTAGTGACCTTGACCTGACCTTTATGCGAAAACAAAAAGGTCAAATTTGATTAAACTGATAGAATCATTTGGTAATATGATCTGTTTGACTGTGTCAAAATTTCATTAATTTTTTTTATATGAAGTATGTTTGATAACGAGAAGACTCCTTCCTTAAGGGGACATTTTTAAGTTTTTGTCATATCTGGTTGCATGGGGCATACGTTTTTAGATCATTCCTGTACCGGTTAATTAATTTTTATTAATTTGAAAACAAACATTTTAATTCTGAACATTTTTTCTTGAAACATGCATGATTATACGGTGCAAAAATAAAAGACTATATGCTATTTGGTTTAATTTTCAATTTGATTTTAATATTTCATACATTGATCGAGTGAATACAATAATTAGCACCTACTGCAAAATACAAGCATAATTATAATAATGCCAGCAAAGATCGGCAACATTAATATTTAGGTCAAACGAAAAAGTTATGTTTGCTGAAATGTACATTGTTGAATAATAGTTTAAATTTAGTAATGTTTATCAACTCGAAGTCCTTTAAAACCATTATTACATAAAAGTATATTATAGCATTGAATGATTTATTTTTGACGTCGTCGTGTCAATAACTGCCGTCAGGTGAGCAGACGAATTGAATAATGTGTGTTAGCGCGTTATGATAATTTGTCTGTTCACCTGACGGCAGTTATTGACACGACGACGTCAAAAATAAATCATTTAATGCTTATATTTACATTCCCTAACTGAAGAAATCAATTGTTTACTTAAATAAATCGATATAAAGTGCAGATCACGGAGGGAGTGAATAAGTAACAGCAAGAACAGCCGTTTTGTAAAACTGGTTTAAACTGGTTTTCACATAGACTGTTGAGATGAGATCGACGAGCATGAAAATATAATCCATGATAAATAACTCTTGAAATGTTGCTTTTAACAATAAAGTCAACTTTTTTTGTTGAATAATTCTTAAACATGGTGTTTTGACAACATTCATGAAATACATTTTTTAACCGATAACATAGAAATCACTGTTTGAGAACTACTTATGTAAATTACTCGTAAATTCATACGCAGTGAATAGGTGTTGCATTTAGAGGCATTTAAAGATCACGGAATTTAATGGAAAAACACAGTAGAATGTAAATATTAATATTTATAGGATTTATTTTAATAAGATGTGGGTGGTCATGATTGTTAAGCGCCTTAAACACATGCACTTCCCCGCAAACACAAGCACATTAACGTGAGTCTCTAAAGTGCAATATATAACAAACAGGTTTTACATGAAGTGTAATTTGATATGTTTACGGTGCTACCGTTGTGGTGAGCGCAGCAAGAATTACACATACACTGCATCATTGTCAACTTAGTGTACTTTAGTTATCCACTAACATCAAAGAATTTTAAAGAGAGACAGACAGACAGACAAAATAACCGGAGAGAGAGAGAAAATTTTAAGATTTTTTAAGTTTTAAAATTCTTACAAAATACATAGACTTGCTTCCACCTAAAATCGTTCTTTCCTTTTTGAGAGAATTCATCAGTCTGTAAAACGAAATTTATTGAATTTGCTCAAAATTGTTAACGATGAATACCGTATTATTTTTTTTTATACCTTGTTATCTGAATTTTATTTTTTTCCTGGTTTATATATATTTTTTTAATTTTTGTATTCTAATTACACACGGTGTACACGGTTACACACGGTGTATCCGTGCCCGTCCCTCCGTGCCCCCGGTCCCTGTTAGTGGGTGTGTAATTTCCCATTTTCTGATTTAATGGTTTGACAATATACAATATCGGTAAAAAATTAATTGTTAATTTTTTCTTTTATTTATTCTTTTTTTTTGTTCAAAATGACCCACTTTTCTTTAATTTTTTCTACTTATACTAACTGAACATGCATGCATTTAGCTTAAAATTGAAGCGATATGACACTAAAGTATTTTGTGTGTGTGTGTGTGTATTTATCTCATACGTGTGGTGTATATTACCCGTTTGATAAACCTTTGCTATATCAAACGGGTGATGCTTTATCAAATACTTCCGATCCGAACTATTTTTGACACAGCCCCTCGCTTCAACGCTTCAGTGACCTAATTTCGAAGATTTGCTAATACTTTTAACATAACATGTTATCTATATCTAATACAAAATATTGAATATATAGAATAGATTTTGTCAAAGATTTACATTACAAATATGAAGGAAAACACATAACTGCGAGGTTAAGGCGTCGTAACCGGGGGGGGGGGGGTCTTCATTCCCCCCCCCCCCCCCCCCGGTCACAGTTGCATTCAAATTGTATAGGGTTCTTAAAACATTTCACCAATCTGGTAAAAAGGATGGTCCTTGTAAGTCAAACAATATTTACAAAACAAAAACAATTTATTTACAAATATACAATAAATAGGAGGTTGATGACATCAGTTCTTTCGGATGGACAAGGTGGCATTCGACAAGACGTCTCACATAAGGTAAGTTCCGTAGGACTGGGAAAGCATACATTTTTGGTTCGAATATTAAGTGTCCCACCATAAGTCCTTGCACGGATATAATATGGTCCACCACGTGCCCACTCCGTTGTCACCTATTTAAATATAGAACAACGTTGCATAATAAGTTTTCTAATACACATATTTGAAATTAGATATTGACTCATTAAACACACAGCTGCAGTATATTACAATTCTGGGCTACCGTAACATAACAGCTATTTAAATTACAATTACACATACCTGTAGTCTAACATAAACATAGGTAATCACAGATTACAAAGCTCACCGAGACGAGGCATCACCCCTATGAGACCACCTTTATCATATTATATGAAAATCATACTTTATGATCTTGGATATTCATGGATTCTGTTTTGACACAAAATCATATATCATCTGTTAAAAAATTGTATGATAATCATGTGTTCATATATTAATCAATATAATAATATAAAATTAAATATTGCACCCTATCATACTTACAATATATATCATATAATACAATAAAATACTCTAATAAACAAAGATGATATTGTAAATATGAAATGACATTGTATTGTGTTAAACCTTACTGTATTTGATCACATAATACAACATTATTATATATAATAAAATATTGTATTATATGATACAATATCATATTACATAATACATCATAACATTAAAACATATGATATTATATTGTATAATATAGTATGATATATTGTATTGTATGATATTGTATAATATTTGATACATCATATGATATTGTATCATATGATACAACATTATTTGATATAACATTGTTTCATATCAAATGATACAATATTATGTGATAAAGTAAAATATTATATAATACAATATTATACATACATATTGTATCATATGATACAATATTATATCATATAAACCAATATCATATTATACAATAACGTATGATACGATAATATATAATATTACAATATCATATAATACAGTTTCGTGTGATATAATTGTAAATTACAGAAACCAATATCATATTATACAATATCATATGATACAATATAATATTGTATCATAATATACAATACTATACAAAACAATATCATGATACAATATCAAATCATAAAATATCAAAAAAATTGATACAATATAATATCATATCAAATAACTTTTTACAATATAACATATGATATTATATTGTATCATATTAAACAAAAGTGTTTCATATCATACAATACTTTATCATAGGAATCATGTTATATCATTTAACAACAACCTCATCTTTCTATCAAGCAGGTTTAAGTGAGGTAGGAGATTTCTTTAGCATCCTTGATAATGGAGATCAGGCTCTGCATCTGAAGCAACCTCTGCGTTTCATTTATAATATAGTTAAATCAACTATGCAAGCTATCATCTATAAAACATGTGACCTGTTCAAAAAAATCTAAACCTCATCCAGCATCCGAAACCTATGGCTCAGATTCAGCATTCAAGCCTGTCAGGTGCATCAGTATACATAAGACGCATCTCCATGCAAGTTTGGTGAAGTTCAGACCAGTAATAACTAAGATATCATCATCAGAGGGCACTAGCAATTAAAACTTAACCTGCTCCAGCATCCACAACCTATGGCTCAGATTCAGCATCCATGCCTGTCAGGTGCATCTGTATCATAAGACACACCATCCATTCAAGTTTGGTGAAGTTAAGACCTGTAATAACTAAGATATATTTTTTAGCATCCTTGAAAATGGAGATCAAGCTCTGCATCTGAAGCTTCCTCTGTGATTCATTCATATTACAGTTTAGTCAACTATGCAAGTTTGAAATAGTACTATCATCTATTAAACATGTGACCTGTTCCAAAAAACTTAACCATATCCAGCATCTGAAACCTATGGCTCAGACTCAGCATTCAAGCCTGTCAGGTGCATCAGTATCATAAGACGCACCATCCATGGAAGTCTGGTGAAGTTAGGACAAGCAATAACTAAGATATAATCATCAGAGGGCACCTATTTCAAAAACTTTAACCAGCTCTAAAAACCTTAACCTCCTCCAGCATCCGAAATCTATGGCTCAGATTCAGCATTCAAGCCTGTCTGGTGCATCAGTATCATAAGACACACAATCCATGCAAGTTTGGGGAAGTACGGACCAGCAGTAACTTAGATATTGCTATCAAAGGGCACCTGCAACAAAAACTTTAACCTGCTCCAAAAACCTTAACCTCCTCCAGCATCCGAAACCTATAGCTCAGATTCAGCATTCAAGCCTGTCTGGTACATCAGTATCATAAGACACACCATCCATGCAAGTTTGGTGAAGTACTGACCTGCAGTAACTTAGATATTGCTATCAAAGGGCACCTGCAACAAAAACTTTAACCTGGTCCAACAACCTTAATGTCCTCCAGCATCTGAAATTTAGGACTCAGATTCAGCATCCTAGTCTTTCAAGTCCATAAGTAGGTCCAGATGCATCATCCATGCAAGTTTGGTGAAGATAGGACAAGTAATAGCTTAGATACAGGACATGCAACAAAAACTTTAACCAGGTCCGGACGCCGACGCCGACGCCGACACCGACGCCGACGCCGAGGGTATAGCATAAGCTCCCCCTGACTTCGTCTCGGTGAGCTAAAAATAGAAAAAATATGACACTTACTGGGTTGTATCTCTCTCACACAATTAAGCCCACACAGGGATGCCGTTCCCAAGATCACACAGCATGGGAAACGCCCAAGATATCTCAGCAAGAGTACAGACACGTCCACACAGCTTGTCGCCCAGAATACATCTAACCTCGCTCTTCAAACCACTAAGCACTAAATCATACCTGTGAAACAGGTTTTCTCCAGTAGTATTACTACACCCAGTGACCACGCAAGCAAAAATATATAAATAACTCAAAAGTATGGAAATACATTTCAAACAAAATTTAGATACCAGAACTCAACCAAAAGTATGGGAGTATGTTTGGAACATAATTGTGACTCCCCCCCCCCCCCCCCCCCCCCCCCCACACACACACACACACACTTTTTTGCAAAGTTATACATAACCCTAACCAAAGACTTTTTTTCTTGTTTGTCAAGATTTTTGATAAGTTTAGCCCCTTTCCAACTTTCAATTTGCTTTGTGTAGTTTATAAAACAAATCACGTTAACTATCAAAGGAGTTCATCCTGACGACGCGATGAAAACAGAGCATACTGGTCGTGTTAATATACAAGATCTTACCGAAATAATGTTTTTTAAGACTTTTATTCCACCACCAGTAAGCATCCTCAATTACTATTTTCAGTTTCGAATCATTAGGCTAGTGTTTATTTTATAAAACACCAACAAATGTTCCTCGTTCGAGTCAATTCAAACTAAAGAGCATTCGCAACTTTGTGTTACGTTATGTCGACAAACATGATTATTTAAGTCTTCTGACTGACCAGTATTTCCATTTAATCAGGTAATTAAGCTCGAAGAACAATTATTTAGAGCTAAAGAATTATTTCAAAGTTTATTTCAGTAAAACTTTTCATCAAAACAGATTGATTTATCTCCAAAATGACATACTATATTGTATTGCGCAAGGTCACAATAACTGCATAACATATAACGTTGAATCTTTGAAAAAATCAAAGTACTGAAGTACTGACGGGGGTTGATTTTATCGATTATTATAAGTCCCCTACTGGTTTCACCGGGGGGGGGGGGGAGACTATAGCTTTCCTCTGTGTCCGTCATTCCGTCTGTCCGTCCGTCCGTCTGTCCCACTTTAGTTTTCCACACTTTTTTTCTTTATGCGTTTGAGGAATAATATGAAATTTGCTGAACAGCTCCAAAATGTCAAACTACAGATCAAGTTTACACTTTTGTAGCGTCTGGTTGACATATTTTCGAGAAAATTAATTTTTTACATTCCAATTTTTTAATGTTCGGGTTCGTTATCGGGTTCGGTGTGTATTAAATAAACAAGGAAAGTATGTAGTCAGTTATTATATCGTGCATTTCTTGTACAAGTACCATTCCGTTTATTGTTTCTAACAAACAAATAAGCTCTGTAAAATAGTGTCAATCATTGTGTTGTAAATTTAATCGACAAGGTGTTTTGTATTATTACAATCGGGTTCGTTATCGGGTTGGTCTGTTGATTCGGGTTACAAAAGACGGTAAGAAATGATATTCTGCATAACAGTGCATTGTTTTAACACATTTCTATCAGCAAATACTAAATGGACTTGGCGAAATTACAGGAGATAATATAAAGAGTATTATTTTACCCATTTTTTAATTTCATTTCTTAATCAGCTATGTAGTTTGAATGTTCTATTTTCTTTTATCTCTAATTAAAGCATAACATCTCTTTTATAATAGTTTGAAATAGTTGTATGCTTCGAAGCTTTCATAGAATAATACAAACCGGTAGGCGGCGTGTATTGCTTATGCAATACTCCCAGAATGCTTGTTTATTTTAGAATCAACGAAAATGTTATTTTGCATGGCAAGTGGTTTCTTATATGTATTTGATTTTTTATAATATGAATACTCGGACTCTTCCAAAAAGAATTTCGAAAAAAAAACCATATGAATCATGTGTAATATTTAAAGATACTATTAATTCCATCAACGTACGTATCAGTAATCAAAATACATGTATTTCTGAAAAATTGAATGGATCCAAGCAATATTCAACTCTAGCTTCGTTCAACCAGACGCTCGGCTGTCTCCGTTAATCTCTTCTTCTAAATTCTCTGCTTGTCGAAGATTTACGGAAACCACCGATCGTCTGGTTGAACGATACTATAGTAAACTCTAGCGTAGGAATACATACATGTACCACTACAAAAAATGTCTAAATTGTTTCCAACCATTTAAGCTCTGACTATTTTCAAGGTATCAATAAATAAGTTTCCTTGAAAAACAATGCTTCAGAATTCATTACAGCGAACTTATCGACTATTACCGAGAACTAAGTCTTGTCTGCGGTGATGATTTGTGCTTAGGTCCAAACACTGTTTCACTTTCGGTTTGGCAGAGTAACTGCATAGGAGAGTTGATTAAAATCAACTCCCAAAAAATCGGTCATAAAATGGGCTTTCTTAAAAGCTTTATGATATTTATCAAATTGTAAGAGATATATAGAACATCTATACAATGTAATTGTGTGATTTTATAATTGCTTTATCCAACTCGTTGAAATGGTTATATTTGCTCGGCAAGCCTCGCGAATATATTCACCATTTCAACTCGCTGGATAAAGCAAATATAAAATCACAAAATATAGATATCCTTAATGTAATAATATAATCTCTCTATCAAAACTAAAAAAAAACCCATTAAAAACATCATCTGAGGCAGGGATCGCAGTCTATAGTTAAATTGCTAGTACACGCATTACAGATGTTTGATCCACCCCTGAATTTATCGCGGGAAATATAGCGCGAGATCATTGTGACGTCATAAGTTAAAATCTAGAATCATTTGTTTACGTATCTCAACTCAAAACGAAGGAATGGGAACATGTAAAAAAAAAATGTATTGGGTCTCATCAAACCGTGTACGGTACTTAGAACGTGTATTCAAGCATCAAAGCACCGTGAATTACGAGTTAAATGTTAGCCATTTTTCGCAAAGCACTACGGCAGAAAAATTTGACGTAGACAAAAAAAATTCTTAATGAATCTGTAGATTTAGCTCGTTCTCTTGAACCCGCTTGCACTGGTTCTTAAAGCTCGCTGAGCTCGCTATAAACGGCGAAATATGGATACTTTATAAGTAAATGAAGATATCGATAATGAATATACATGTATATAAGATATATATTTGCATTTGCGTGTAGGTGTATTAAAATATCATGAATAAAATTTCATAACTTTTTTTAACCAAATAGAATGCATCAGTTTCTGAATAAAATCATATAGTTTATACAAATTGAATGTTTAGTCTGATATGAGAAAAAAGGGCATTACAAACTGTCCAACAAAAAGGGGTTTAAAGGTAAAAATGAATTCATTTAGCAACAATGCACAGTAATACGGGTCATTCAAAAGTTGTTTTCTTTAGGAATTTGAGGAACTCCCTCTCACTGACCACACCATCGCCATCCTTGTCGGCGAAATCGATCATCTCCTGTAAAAGTTTAAACCTTGAAACCTAAATACAAATATTATGTATTTTTTAATGGGACAATAATGCGAGGTTGTTTTTCTTTTTTTAAAGAAAAAAATATTAAAATATAAATACGATTTAACTTTGCCATGAACTGAACTTTTATAAAATTATCTAAACTTTAAAGTGTCAAGTTAGTGTGCTTGACTTGCAAAGAGATGCATAATAAGGCTTTAAGAAATATGGGCGCATATCTTTTCATTTACCACAAGTATAGATTACCTGTAGGTCCTCGGCCATTGTACCTGTAAAATACCCAAGTTCGGCAGCCACCGACTGTAGATCTCCGGAATTGATTTTTCCGTCTCTGTCGCGATCCAGCAACTCGAATGCTTTTTGCAGATCCTCTACGTCATCTTTCTGTGTCATTTTCTTCGTCATAATTGCTAAGTAATCATTAAAGTCTAACAAACCTACAATTAAAACAAATAATATGTTTTACGGTGCGACCGTTGGGGCGAGCACAGCATGTGATCAAACGATGAATTATAATAAATCAATAAAGATAAAATTAACAACGTAAAATTTGAATGCAAAAAAATAAAACATACCTATTTTTCGGTAAATTTGCGTTATTCATAGTTTATAAAATTTGTTATAATGTATTTATTTATAAGTAGAACAGTAGTTTAATCTTAGATACAATGTTGTTGAATAATAAAGATTTTAATATATGAATATTCATTGCACTGTATCTCCTCTTTTAAAGTCATTGTAACGTCAGTTCATCCCCCTTTTTTGCAGAAGACATTTTTTCTTAAACCTACATATAAAACTTGACTTATCATAGAGCTCCCCCCCCCCCCATGTTAAAAAAATAATATTTCATTTTTTTCCCAATTTACACATAGAAAATCGACTTATCATGGATTTGCCCCCTCCACTTTTAAAAAAAAAATAATGTTTGATATTTTTTTTTTAATTTACACTTAAAAATATTTGCTTATCATATTAAAAGAACATGGTGCCCCCCCCCCCCCCCCCATGTTATAAATGGAAGTGAAAATGAAGAAACCATTGAACTGCTAAAGAGCTGAAGGATTAGAATTTTCATGATTTTTTTTTCTTTTTGCTTGCAAAGATTTTTTGGATGATGAGGCTGCCATCCACCCACCCACTCCCTTTTTAAAAAAGGCGATGCTACGTGTACGTTCCAGGAATTTACCGTACTTATAGTGAATAAAATAAATGTGAGCATTCATCCAAATGAGTGCAATTTACAACTGTTTCCTGTATCTGAAGAAATGTCCTTATTCTTCAGCTGTTCTTTAGCTTAGCCTTTGCAAGATTTTGAGAGGATTATGGTCATTTCAGCAGATTTACAATAACTTCAATTAGAGTAATTTCCCCTTATCAGTGCTTATTGTGACGTCAAAGCTGACGTTGGTTAAGTGTCGCCTGACTCTTTAAAACTCCCCTGAGAAATAAAAGTACGCGAAGTATACTGTTTTATTTCTTTAAAAAGCATGATGTTCTTAAAATTACACATCTTAATGCTTCTCAAAAGTTGTACTTTGATTCTCGCGAGAACGTGAGGTTGGAAACCATTGGTACTATGAATTGTGGGTCAAAATTTACTGACGCCGAAAAAATCTATCGGATCAATGTGTAAACCTTTGTGACGTCACTCGATTATCTTTGATTGAGAGTGTACTGAGGTGAACTTTAGAGGTACCGTTGACTGTATGTCGTATAGTAGGCTCATACATCGTTATTGTTTTTATTGTCTTGCTGATTCTCTTGAGAGTGTGAAGTGGTGAAAATTGCCATGATTACAGGGAACTACTGGGACGATTAAAACAATGCATTACTGGTCCGATTTACTGACGCCAAAAAAATCCGTTGAATGAATGTGCAACTAGTCCGAATTTTCTATTCACACACGCCTTGCCGGTAGAGCTCGCTTCGCGCCGGCGCTGCGCGCCGGCGAGCTGCGCTCGTTATTATCATACTATATCATAAATGAGCCAGGATGAAGGCCGAAGTAGAATAAAATCCCTAATATTTTAAAAGACTTTCAAAGTGAAGTAACGTTATCCAATTGCAAAGAATTCAGGCACTTTTGAGTTATCTCTCTTCTACTTCATTTGACAAGTATATTTCGACAAATCAGGAATTCTAAAAATAGTTACCGAATGTCTTGCAATTTAAAGAAATAAACAAAAAATCAAAATCAGAAAAGGATATCCCCCGCCGAAATAAGATTCTATTCGTATTAGAATGAGAACACACTTATAATGTGTTCACTTTGCTCGCCAAAAAACTGCATGAATTCTAAATTAAATGAAATTCCTCACTCAATACCTGGTTATATATTGTCTCAAAATGACATAATCAATATATGAAAGAGAGAAGGATTGGATTGTCAAATGATTTGAGGGTGGTGGGAACTTCTAGCATGGAATCTAAGTGAGAGTCAAATCGTTACATGGACGAGTATTAATCCGTAATACAGCCCTATCAAATGGAGACGTACTGAGAACAAATCCATTGCAGTCTACAGCTCGTTATTTTTCATTAGAATGTTAAATCATTTATTTTAATCTATACTTAATCTTTACTCCTTCTCTCTAAGCTAAAGGTGTCGTCTGCATTATGATCCTGCAGTTGGAAAAGAGATAATTCGAATTAAAAGTACATTCTTGTGATAAAGAGTGTTATTAGGGTGACTGGGTTTTTTTACAGCATATAACAAGTGCATGTTGATGTAATCATGTTTGGCCAGGAATTAATCAGTAAGAATTAGTCTTCTGGGAGCAAATAAAGTTAGAATATATGTTAGTATTTAAATTCGGTATGTTTGACATAACAAGAACAATTTTTGGAAGGTAGCCATTGTTTGATAAAGAAGAATTGACAAGCTTCATTGATTTAACATGGAATATTTAATTAATGTTTTGTGGCACCGCTAATGGATTGACCAAGAGAATTGCTTTACTCATGTATTAACTTTTTCCCGAAATGAAATTCTTTTTTATTTAAGTATACTAATAGGATGCAATTTTTTGTTTTGGTGAGCGTCATTGCTCGATGTACAACAACCTTAAATTGGTGATAGTGACTTCACTAAATGAGTATTAGAATCGACTTAATTAAATGATCTATCGGAATAGACCGTGTATTAAGGTATCTGTCGATAAACCCACCTTTCGCAACATGAGACTTTATAGTGTTTTGATATTTTGTTATTAATTTTTCTTATTTGTTTTCATATTTGTTAGCTAAAAACTGAGTTGAAGATTACAGGTAAAACACACGATACAAAACACATTTGCTATTTACTTTGATTTAAAATATGAATATCACGAACATGCTATTGTTTTTCTAATACAAAGTTCTAAAAAAATAAATAATAAACCTGTCATTTTGTACATGAGCATATTATAAGCAAACCCGATTAAAACGTGGACCAGAAAACACACGTGTTATACATGTACATATTGAAATGAAACTACACGAATTTACACGACATAGATAAAAATACTATTATTTTGACAAATAATATGTTTATCTATATTCAATTTTAAGGCATAATTAAGGTTTAAATAACCTCTTTAAAATCGCACACTTACGTGTGATGATAAGTAGCCCAGTCCCCTGACCTATTAATATAAAGCTGTTTGTTTTGTTTGCCTTCTCGTTTTTTTTTTTGGGGGGGGGGTGTAAAAAATCGAGATTTTTTTTACCTTTTCCATCCTTGTCCACTCCTGATATTAGCTGTCTAATTTCTTCTTGTTTTGGTTCATAACCAAGAGCTCGAAAAGCAATCTATTAAAAAAAACTACAAATATCTAAAGAAATAATCAATGTACATTTTATTTTAAAAGTGATGTCAAATATATTGATCAAAACGTCGAATGTTGTCAAATTATAATATTGAATTTTTAGATTTATTTCAAATTTAATTTATTGTAAAGAAATAATAACTTATATATTCGGTATATAATGACGTCACCTTTATATCCTCGGCGCTGATCGTACCATATCCGCTTTCTTCGCCACCTTTGCTAAAGATATCAAAGACTTTCCGAAGGTCGGCTTCTTGTTCTGAAGTTAGCTTAAATTGGGATTTTCGAACTTGTTTCTTTGTTTTAGAGGCGGCCTGTAGTGCAGATGTACTTGGTATTTCAACGTTAAAGGGGCATGGGCACGATTTTAATCAGAAATATATTTTTATTCTAAAGATTACAAGGCTTCAGTAAGGCATCTTTAATAGCAAGCCAAAATTTGAGTGTCATTTCTTGAGTTAAAAGCGAGTCACATAGCTTAGAATTCTTTGATATTTAAACAAAGATTCTGTTTACATTTTGAATGTTGAAGTAAATATTCCAGTTTTAGACCTAAAGAACTGTTTAAGAACTGTTTGTTTATGCTTTAAACGAATACAAGAAGAAATAGTCAAGTCAGCTTGAAAAAGATTTTTACAGGGCACGAGCATTGGTTACATGATAAAGAATTATGAGGCCTGTATTTTGCTTTTAACTCTACGACTGACCCTCAAATTTCATTTGATCACCAGAAATGCATTTCTAACGAATTGTAAGTAATAAAAACAGAAAAATATAATTTGACCAAAATCGTGACCATGTCCCTTTAACTTAATTCCAGAGGCACATTAACTTATGTTAAAATTACAAAGAATAACCTTTGCAAAGTAGTTTCTCAAAAATGTAGTTTCTTAATTTAATTAAATGCCGTTTATAACAATATACATGAATTAAAAATATTAATGTTAAGTTTGAAATCATACAACTTACCATTATTTCAATTAACACGCACGTTCGCTATAATTCTCTTTAAAACACCTAAAGGTCACACTTTATCGCAATCACTGAATATAGCTTTTATCTGAACATTTAAATTTCGGTTTATAACTTTGTACACTTAATTGTTTAAACTTATTAAGGAAAAACATCTCTCTCTCTCTCTCTCTCTCTCTCTCTCTCTCTCTCTCTCTCTCTCTCTCTCTCTCTCTCTCTCTCTCTCTCACATTTTCTCAAATTGAACAAAATATCAAATATCATTTCTTATCAAACAACAATATATTTATTTCATGGATTCTGGTTTATGACAGTGTTCATTCGAATAAAGAATTAGATATTTCTAGTTATGAGACGCTTTACAATTTACGTGGTGTGTGTTTATACATGTAACAATTGTCGTAAAATGCCGACTTCCGGTAAATGGAATCACTGGTAGCTTCCGGTAAATGGAATCACTGGTATGTTTTCTTCATCATCCTGAGGAACTCGTGTTCATTGACCTCACCGTCTCCATCCCTGTCCGCCCCATCAATCATTTCCTTGGAAAAAAACACACGTGACAACAATCATTTCAATTTGATATATGGTTAATATGAAGCAGCATTCATTTTATCAAAAATAAATTTATGAGGGTTGTGGGCCGTTAAATAGAGATATTGAAAACTGGTTTATAATTTAATGAACTTTGGATTTGACGCAGCTAAACTATTTATGTGCTTTACTAATTTTAATTTTGTTACATGTATTTCGTAGAAATCTCTGAAGAAAAAGAATTTCGGTTCGATTTTTTGTAGACATAGTATTACGCTATATCTGATTTATTATAATTACGGATTCTATCAAGTAAATGAGATTCAAAACAATAGGGATGCGTTTAATAAAAAGATTATAACCAGTACATGTTAACCTATCATGCACAGGTTGGGTTTTTTTTTCACTCATATACCTGAAGTTCGTCCTGCATTTTGTCAGGGTCGTATCCAAGTTCAATGGCGACGCGGTCGAGGTTTGCGCGGGAGATTTTTCCGGTGCCATCTTCATCAAACAGCCAGAAGGCCTTCTGTAGGTCCTCTGTCTCATCCTTCTCTGTCATCTTCTTCGTCATCAGCGTCAGAAAGTCATCGAAATCCAAAATACCTGAATTTTTTTTTTTATCAATTCTTGATCTTGTTTTAAAAATTGAAACAATGTAGGAACTAATTCAAACTACTAAACTTATTAAAGCGTTGGGAAATCGATATGACAAAATTGCATTTAAATCAATCAAAACTTAGCTAAGTCTCATAAAATAATTTGGGAGAGAGAGAGATTGATTTCGTTCTATAGATTGTACCTACCTGAACCGTCGGTATCTATCTCTGCGACCAATCTCTTCATTTCATCTTTCTTAGGTTCGAACCCAAGAGCACGCAAAGCAATCTATAAACAACAAAAAAATACACAATAATACTGACAGTGTAAAGAACACACAGCTTCAGTGTTGCATTCCGAAAAAAAATTGCAATTGAAAAACAATGAGCTATATTTGCTGGTGAGAGGAAAATGTGTAGATTTTAGGCTGTAATTATGTAGGTAACTATTTTAAAGTATCTCTGTCTGTGGGTTGTTTTTAAACGTACATATAACGTTTAAAATTATGTTTAAGTTTGTCAACATTTTTACATCAAAGTAGTCATAATTGCATAAGTTTAGCGGTACTTGTATATTTTTTCTCAAGTACCAATATATCTTATTTGCTTTAAAAACATATGGAAACCAGGCTAGCTGTTATAGACATATAGTATATTTCTTGCAATAACTCTAGTTCATTTAAAATATCATCATTATCAAAATTATTACGGAGGCATAAAGTTGGTGTGGGACACCTATATATTGTGACATACCTCCTATCAAAATGAACAAGGAAATAAAAGAATAGTTTTATAGGGAAAAAAATCGCACTAATTTTATCTAACAGCGTAGCAAAATAGGTTAGAGAGTTGACTACGAATCTGTTATTCATGCTGGGACCTTTATTGCCCTTACCAAAACATGTCAAACTTTAACCCATTTTAACATCAGCAGGTGTCCCATGGCACCTTAAGATATTGATCCTCTCCTTGAAAATCTTTACTTCATAAAAATATTACAAAGCTCTGTGTTTTAATTTGGGGGCTTTTTGTTCTAATATTAGCAACTCAATCCCGCGTTTACATTCACTATGTAAGAAGTATAAAAAAAAATTAAAAGTGTGTCGAAGAGGATGTAGCAATAATTAGATATTGACTTTTTTACGACAATTTTTTCACGAAAGATGATTGGTCATCTCAATCATGTGATCCCTGCATTATGAATATGAATACAAATAAATTTTTGTGATACATTTGTTGATTTATCAATTTTAAAGTGTAAGAGGTGAACTATAATATGTAGGCTAGGTGTAAGACGCCTGGACCTTAAGCTCACTAGCGTCGATCGTCCCTGACCCGTCGGCATCGAACACATCGAACGCCTCCCTCAGGTCCGCCTTCATCTCCTTCGTCAGCTCTAGACGCGGGCCATTCTTCTTCTTCGCCTTCTTTTCCGCCTACAAAACGTAGTGTCCTATTTCTATAATCGTTTTTAAAAATGCAAACAATATCGAATTCCAAATTCCAAAACGAATTATCTGATGTTAATATTAATTGTTAGCAGTCTGATTTGGCCACAATAATTTTTTTTCACAATTTACAAGGATAGGAGAAATATTTTCTAGTCTGTTTCACCGCTATAATTTTACTGTATGCTTTATCGGAATATAAGTATAGGAGGAGGCGAAGATAAAAAGAATATTTACTTTTATATGCATAAGAATGTTTTATCTGTTATAACAAAGGATATATATTTAGACAGACATAGAGACAATTGTTGTTATACCACTCCCCTCTCCAACTTCTTACAAGGGGCGGATCAAGTTTACTTCATAATGAACTCCCTGTATTTACTTCAGATTTTTAAATCCCCTTCACACAATGTTAACAGGTTCATTTGTTCAGACAAGTTAAAATACAGACAAAGATCGATATCTATCAATCAGGGGTTTTTAATGATGCATGTAGTTGAGTAAATGTTTCAGGGTTTTTTTTACAAGTCCAACGATTGAATAGCCTTTAATGTGTATGTAACAGTAATAGAGATTAAATCCAATTCAATTTGAGTGATATTTAGAAAAGTAACCAGAAGCTCAAGTATAACCTAGCTGGAGGTTTTGTGGTTTGTGAATGAACAGAATAGGCTACAGGAAATTAGCTCAAACAACCTTCTGATAGAGTTCTTTTCATACTAACATTCATATTTAAGTGTAGCATTGTACAAGTATACAAATAAAGGAACAACTTCTCTATTTTGATTTAGTCCATTCAAGGTGTTTAGGGTCGGCCAAATTATTTATTTATTAATTGATGATGAATTTTTTTCTAATCTATAAAAGAACTGAATAATTTATGCACACGTCTGCACAGTATACATGTATTAAAGGAATTACTCGTCTTTTACACCAATCTTGATTTTGAAAAGGTCCATTTTACACACTGTCAAAATTGTTCTGTCAAAGCAGGCTAATATTTCTTAAAACCATTGTCCATTTTTTTAAGCACGGAACCATTAATCAACCGAAGGTTCATTAAGAGTCCGTAATTTTAATCACGCGACAAGTCCGGCTATTGTAGTCTTTGAAAGGGAGATTTCATGCATATAAAACAAGCTTTTCACACGAAACATCAATTCTCTATTGAAAACAAGAACATTTAGATAAGTTTCACATGCATCAATGAAGAGTAAAAGGCGAGAAACAATGAACACATACAAGGGAATTCCAAAGCTTACCATAATTAGTTGGCGTCTTTCGTCATGCCTTGGTGCTCTTCAAAAAACAAAGACAGTATCTACACCGTAAATACCCGACAAAAACGCACTGACCGAAGTAACTCCGGTGTCACTGATTCAAATGTTGGGAGTGTTGAACTCTAGAGGCGGATCAATTCGTATGGGCACGTAACAATCACTTTGTCAGCTGTTTTATTCATCAATTTGATTTTAAATAAAATATGTATTTAATAGCTATTTACACTGACTTGTTTGAAAAATCGTGGATTTTTTTTCTTTTCATAAAGAACTTCTCTCTATCTTATCAATCGCGTAATTTTTTTTTCGTTTAAGTCGTGGTTCCTTTTAATTTGGAAAACAAAATCTTGAAAATCTTTCCGGTGTCAATACACCAAATTAATTACAAATATATTAAGTATGCGAAAGCATATATCTTTTTCACCTCCATTTGTTAATTCTAAATAATACCTGTTCACATCCGCGAAAAGAAAACATTGAAAACGTTCACCAAATCTTAACAAAATAAACTGTGTAAATAGACGAAATATTTGATCGAATTCAATTCAGAAAGAAAACGGGACCTTTGATGGGTTTCGCGATAATGAGCCTTGTAGACTCACTGATTACATTATTCATTTAAACATTTATTTAGCGTGTGAAAGAGATAAAGAAAGTTTATAAACCCGAGCTGTATTGTGTGACTCTAAAATTAAATCTCAGAGAAAAAACTATCATTTTTATGATCTGTTTACGGAAAACACTTTTTAATGCTAGTAATATTTGGGGCAATCTACTTAAAATTAAAACTCCCATCCGCTCCCCGGTTTTCGATATGTCGCGTGGGAGCGGATGGAAGTTCTAATTTTAATTAGATTGTATTTGGGGCTTTTTAGAATTTAAAATTTATATAGATGTAATGTTGAAAGTAGTTTGAAACCCAAATTTGTGAGAAGTAGCATAAAAAATTAATGTAAACAAGTGTTGTTTGGTAAAAGAAAGCTAAATATTTTTCAATACTTCAAAATTTAATGGATTTTTTATATGCTTTGTAAAAGTTTGATGGTGAAGACGAGCTAAAAAAAAATTGCAATTAATACATACATGTACATGTCTGAAAAATGTAATTAGTATACACTTTTGTAAAGTGGAATTTATTCGGTAAATGCAATATTTATTCCAGAAATATTATGTTTTATCCACTTGAAATGTTTGATGTAGGCGTGAAGACATAGCCTAAAGGCATGCTTCAGTCAGAATACTTGAAATGGTACAATGTCTGATTCATGTAACTTTATTTTTTAGATAAATATTAGATACTCAATTTTCTGCAAAAAGAGGGAACTTGCTCGGTGAAATTTACTGAAATACAAAATGTACTCCAGTTGAATGACCTTTTATCTTAAGTTTCCTTTAAACTGTTGTAGAAAATGTCAACTTCATTTTTTGTTTGATTAATATATGCCTTAAACGGAGCATTACCACGAGATTTTATCTTTATATCTTTTGTATATAATTAAGAGATTTCCATAATTTCTAGAATTTTTTAAATACATATATTAAATGTATGGCATTATCTCAGAAAACTTTCATCAAACAAAAAGATTATGAACAAATTAAAAACATCTCATTTCAATATTTTTCTATATGAATGTCATCAAATAATAAAATTTAACTGTGCATCAACATCTTCCAGTTTGTGTAAAATTTGTGACATTTTGACAGATCATTAATTTTTTTTTTAATTCTTCAATTTGTTAGCAGAAGGGAATCAAAGTATCCGTAATCTCCAGATCAGACGATGGCATATGTTCTCATTCACGTTTTCAATTTGCCAAAGAGAAATAACTCTAAATTTAAAAATACCAACGTTGTCAAATTTATCAACCAATCCAATCAAACGAGTTTGCTTTTCTTATTAAATATTTAAAGAGACAGCAATCGAAATATGTGCAATTTATTTTGAGATTCTCTGCAAAATCTTTAAAGGTACAAATCTAGCTAGGGTGTAGTAAGAGACACTTTGCAATGCGTTTATCAAAAAGACTATCATCATACAGCTAAATTCATTGAAGTGACGATTAGATTATGTACAATGTACCATGTTCATGTACACCTCATACGCGGATCTGGAGAGGGGGCGAGAGGTCCTCTGGAAAATTAATTTTTTTCTTCTAAATTTACATATAAAATTAATGAACTATGCCTCAGACCCCCACCCCCACCCCCGGGCAAACTTGAATATCCCACGGACCCCCTGGAAAATTTTTTTTGGATCCGCACAGGCACCTACCTTTCAGGTAGGTGTACATGAGCACGTAATATTTCAGGAAAATAAAATATCATTAGGATATACATATACATGCACTATTATTTTATACGCGCACTGCTGAAAATATAGTCATGGAATAATTAAAGAAAGCTTCTTAAACATTTTCAAGGTATTTTAGCGCCACTATGTCACATAAGAATTTAATCCCGATCTAAACAATTTGTCTTGATAAATGGTAATGCATTGTTTATTTGCATTGCATTTAAACTACTGTGAAATGGGCAAGCTACCGGTAACCCACGAAAATCAACCAGACCTATTATTCAAACGACTTGTTCAGCACCTGAAGTCGTCAAAGACTGGCTTTATATCATGCCCTCATATACTTGTGATGCGATGTACGTCGTCAGCTAAAGAGCTGTAGAGTCCCATATTAGTTAGGCATTTTACTGTTGAAAGGAATACAGATAATTTGCATGCTTTTGGCATCAACTTAATCTGGGTTTTTTTAAAATTAAAATACCCCCCCCCCCCCTGAAATATATGAACAATATTTTGTTACACATACATGGGCTATCGAGCTTTGGTGGATTTTCATCGTGCCTGCTAATCCTGCAACACATATTTTTAATTCTTTCAAAAAAGAATTCCTCGTTAATCATAAACAGAAATAAGACTTACTGCATCAAACAAAAGATTTTACTGCATACATTTATATAACCACACATTCTATTTTATGTAAACAAAGATTAACAAAGTAACGTATCATTAACGAATAACTCTCAAATTGTATCTCTTTCCTTGAAGAAAGTATTTTACAAAAATAAATCGGCCTATCCATTTGGTTGACAGTACAAGTCAAAAACGCTCATCTGGCATTTGTTGAAATTCCAATTTTGTCTTATGATAGTATACTTCATTCTTATTTCTATTTAAAACATTTACATTGATTAAAATTTTATCAGTTATTCTCTTACGGTTATTAAAGATTTTTCCATTTCTAACAAAGCACCACAGCTTATCTTGATTGCCAATGTTGAACAACTTTTTCATTGTACATACATGTATTCTATATCTATACACATATTGATATAATTCTTAGAGGTGCATAATTTTCAGATCCTACAAATTGCTAAGTTTAATACAGAAACTGCCTGATCTAACTAATATTAATTTAAAGTTCCTTATCACAAACTTATACATTCATGTGTCATTTGTATTTGTGCTAGTAAGATGTTTTATAAACTGCATAACATTCCTAAAATTCAGTAAAATTTTGGGATTTAAATTCAACGATTAACATAATAATGTGAACAGATTAAACCCGATTAGTTACAAATGTATAAATAGTCCTGCTACATATACATACAATAATATCAGAGAGAAAAAATCTAGGAGATAACTTTGACGGTACAATTTACCGTAAAACATATAAAGAAATTTTAAGTATAATATTAACAATGCATAATCTCGTATAGATTCATAGTTGCACGACGTCTTTTAACTAGAAATATATGAAATATCTCCATATTTCATATTTATTAGGGGGAAAAAATTAACTAACGATTATTGAAAATTAAACATAAATAACGACCTACACCACAGAAATTGTGTTATCTACCTGTAAACTATAACAATCACATCGTTAAAATGTAAAGATCTAGTGCACGAGATGACATAGTATAATTATAGCGACATGGTCGTTGTTGAACAATGAGTCAATGAGTCCAGTTCACACGCTTAACCTAATAATATCACAAATATTATAATTCTCTTTTGTCATTTAAATAGCTATCCTTTGACTGCACTTGTACTAGTTCCTCTTTCGTACTGTATAATGGCGCATCAAACGACATTCTCTTCCCATAATCCCCTCCGTACCCATTGTTATAATATTCCTCACTCTTATCGAAGCCGCCATATTCCCCGTTCCCGGTGCTGCTATTTCCTACATGTCCATTAGATATAACCCCGCCGTTCATTTTGTCGTCAGCTTGGCTATCTAATCCATGGAAAGCACCATAAGAAAACAATTTCCCAGAACCCTCTGGTTTCAATGTGTCTTCCGGGCGCCACCTATCTTCTTCCGGCGGTTCCGCCCAGGGCTGCTTCTCGCCCGAGGCGAAGATTCCGTAAAATATGATCCCAAGGAAGTGAACTACACTTGCGATGATGAAAACTGTTTGCCATTCATCAGCAGTCTGAAATCAAAAATGTAAGTCAGAAAATAGTAACATTTGATTTTAACTTGTCCATATTCATGCATACAACAACTGTTACATGTACATGCAATTTTTGTTGAAAATATATTTAATCAGATGTGGATGCACAATACTTCTAAAATAAATAGTAGTCAAAGTATACATGTAGTATAAGCATTCTTTTTGGATTTAAATCATATTTGCCGTTTCTGGGTTATATAGTTTAATAATACATGTAATACAAAAATAGAGACGTGTCGATTTCAAATTTTACATGCAAGAGTTGTTCAAAATATTTATGCTTTTACGTGTCGGAAATTGATAAATTAACACACAATATTCTGCGTTGTTTTGCGATTGACATCAGATTAAATGATTTACCGAAAGGTTAACGTTACACCAGAATTTTTTAAAGTTTGAATATGAAGTTATACGCATTACACTAGTATTTATATGCAAGGATGTATGTTTATATAAAATATTCTTCTTTTACAAACATTTTAAATATTAATCAAAAGTATTTATATTTTTGAATTCTAAAGAAAAATTGTTTCAACATTAAAAAAAAAAGCATGCAGTTTTCTATATATATTCAGGATCGCGACGTCTTTATCCAATCAGTATTCATGTACAAATGTAATGTGCGTTCCTAGAAGTCACGTTGGGAGCCATCAGCTGCCATAGACACCTACCCCCTTTTTGGTCAAAAGTTCCGTCACTACGGGGCACAGCATGCCTGAGAGAGTACCGATCCCATTGGAGAGACCCATCAGAATGCTGGCGAAGCGGGGGGCTATGTCCAGGTGGTTCACATTGAAACCTGTAATACAACAACAAAGGGGACTTAAACAAGAGTGATACATGTAGATATACTGCACTGTGGTCCAATCATCGTAAATGTATTGGGTATGAGCATCAAATTATCTGAATTCCTTCCACATGAAAATTTGTTTTTGTATTTTGTATTCGGCATTTTTCCTAAATCAGTCAAGTTATATGTTTTGATAATCGTGTCATCCTTACTGACTGACCGATTCAGAGACTGACTAATGATGTACTTTGTTGGAGGGGTGATATCAGTAAAAATACTACAACCTGCCACAAAACAAAAATTACCAAAGGAATAAAATAGCGTTTATTGATAATAGATAAATAAAAACACAGAAAATTTCATGATCACATTCTTTATTCATTCGGCTTTAAGCCACTTTGTCTCACTGCCAAAGCTTTTTTTTAAAGATTTAACATTGTTTTAATAAAATAAATCATTTGTTGGATTATTACTTCGGTGATAAAGCCGTCTTGCTCCGGGTAAATGTCTTCATTCAATGTCACTGAAATGAATTTGGGTTACACCTTCATGTACGGAGAGTTATATCGAAAAAAAAAAACCCTCTGCTGAATAGCTTTCAATATTCGCTTATTTCCGGAATAAATCACAGAGAATAGGAAATATGACATAATAATCACGTCGATATAATATGACAATAAAGCAAAAATAAAATGAGTTGGTGGAGTTGAAATGGTAAGGCGCCTGAGGAAAGACTACAGTAATATGCGCGGTAGCTTGGTCCTGGAACGGTTCCACTAATCTACCAGAAGTTATCAGAACGAGACCTGCCGTTCAGGCATCGTCTGAACTCCGATCCCGGGTTTTATTTCTAAATACCACCACATAGACACAAATCTAACTAAATCGCGTTGAACAATGTGCAAGATTCCAAATCAGGTTCACATTTTGAATCTCGGTCAATGATAATGTTTATATCCTTATCATTATGAAAAAAAAACTCTGTACCGAGTTTTTGCTTCCACCACTTTTTGCTTGATATTTCAATAATAGTTAATACCTCTGTGCTCAAACTACGTTTATCCACTAATATAAAAAATGTCCAGATTATCTGTTTTGAAACGCCCCCTCTACAGCTTCAGGTTTCAATACACATCCCAAAATTGAAAGTCTACGGAGATTTTGCATTGCATCAGCCATTAATAAGCCCGGATGATAACGTTAAAAAATTGCTCGAGGTATCCCGAGTGCTTCCGAATGGAGAAAAGATGTAAACATTTCCCATTATAAATCTCCTTAAGAAAATTGTTTTCGTTCCTGTGAAATTTTATGAGTAAAAAGGGATAATTGTTCAATGAAGATACTTGGATATATTCCCTTTTCATCGATTTCAATTGTATCTCTTTCACGTACAGGTATGTGTATTTTTATCAAAAATCATCAAAAATTGTAGGAAGCAATAACTTGGGACAGACTATAATTAAAGGACACAAGCATCTAACGTTAATCTATTTCTTTCAGTAATGAATTAACTTCCTATATTTCTATCATTTAAAGAGATAACGTCAATTGCTTGTGATAAAGGATAGAGATGTGAATTTTATTCGTGCTTTTCAGTTTTGTCCATCAATAATTTTTTAAAACAAATCAAGAGAGATAAACATGTTTACCTACTTTGATTAGATTGTACAAATAACAACATTTCTGACGTCTTATACAGACAATGATCATGTGTACATATAGGTGATTACTTAGTATGTCAACTTTTCTAATAATTAACAAAATAATGCTAGTTTAAAATTATAGATGTATGGTGTTCAAACTTGATTCTTAAGATATTTAACCCTTTCAAATCTAATATCATCAACAGTCTCACACAAATGTACTTGTACATCTCACATGCTTATTTGTGTACAATATAATTCCCTGCCATTTTGTGACACAATTACTGGCATTATTAAGAGATTAAGAGATGTTACCATCAGAGTCTAGTATAAAATGTATACTAAAAGATGTATTGTATTTACATGTAGTATTGTGTGAAAGATTAAAGAGTCTTTTCGTTGGAAAATAGTGTCAAAACAATTACATGAATGTGTAAACAAATCATTCTATGAATAAAAAAATAATCAATAAGAATTGAATTATTGGATAATATGATGAAGGTTTAAGCTGTGGTTATAATATTTATCTTAATCTATCGATCGTAAACCTTATCCAAAATCTTTTTTTTTTCGAAAAAAATGTCACATTCTTCTTTTCATAACCGTTGGGCAAAATTCATTCCCAAAGGCTTTTTGGTGTTATAAAATACAAAATCCTATGACATTGCAAATGACTTCTGGAAACGATAATTGGTTTACAAATGAAATGTTCTTACAGTGTGCCAAATACAGCGAGGAGATTGCCTTTAGGCACGGCATGCAAGGCCTAACCACAACAAAGGCTGGGACCGTGTCTGATGCAGTTTATATCTACGGATGATCGATGCTACTCGTGATATTGGGAGGGTCATTAATTTTTCATTTTATTGAAACCATCTTTCATCTGCAGAGTGATGATACATAACATCGTATTAAATTACGGTTCTTTGCACCGAGTATCGGCACATTTTGATCAAAACATTAGCATGGTGCCATAATCGTCTGCGTAAATTATAAAGAATGCTTGTTCGGAGTTCTTTATCCAGATTTGCTGCGAATGTCCCCAGGGAAGTGTTTTTTCGTCGTTGCGACTTTATCTTTTATGTTTTAACATTTGTATGCATGTGTGGTTGGAAATACGTGTTAAATGTCAGATACAACAATTGGCTGGTAAAAATATTCTAGTTTCAGTATCAACGATCCGAAACATTTCAAATGCCACATCTCTTGAAAGAGATTGAATTGATTTCATGGAAATGTCATATTGTTATGCTTATTTGATGACAAGGTGCAAACAAAATTATACAAAACATTCTCTTTGATGATAGTCCCCTCCAAGCTCTTCATTTTTTAATAGAGAACAAATTCCAAGCAAATGAGCAATTCGATAGAATTTCCTTTTTTGACATTTTTTGAATAAAAGATGGTAGTTTTTTTTAAAGCGTAATAATTGATGTTCATGTTTAAAACAGATTACCCATCCTCAGCCAAATATAGCTTAACAAAGCTTTATTACCAGAATATATTTACTTTGGAAAGGTCTATGTCTTTGATATTCAGCCACTGTACAGCTGTTATCTTATATAATTATATTATTGCATCATTACCCGAAATAGCAAAGCCACTGGACCCCACTGCTAGAGTCAGACAAACAATGGCGGTTGTTGTGTTTCTGGTGATTGCGACTCCAAGAAGGAAGCAAGCCTCCAAACCGAAACCTACAAAATTTATTGTATCCTTGATATAACAAACAGCTCAAATACAGCATTTGTGTTGTATACAGTGTTAAATGTTTCTATATTGTAACATATAAAATGTATTTGTATCCGTATCGTTGGTTGAACGTTAAAGGTTAGAAATATCTCTTTTGTTTCACACAGCTAAATAGTGTACTATTATTGTTCTATAACGTCTAAAAATGTATCCTTACATATATCGTCATCGTAACTATAATGGTTACATGACGTCTTAAAATGTATCCTTATATATGTCGGAATCGTAACTATTATTGTTACATAATGTCTAAAAATGTATCCTTATATATATCGCAATTGTAACTTAGAGCCTCAGACTGAATCCTTAACTTAACTTGTTACGAATGAAGGGGTAATTGCATACACTTCAGTGACTACTAGATATTGTGATAACGCTCTACATCAAATACTGTCAAATACTATAAACAATGGGCTACCTGAACTGAAATAGTGTAATATAATACCTGTATATGCACGAATTATTATTGTAGAAAACGCCACCAGACTACGCTCACTTAGTAAATTAAGAAAGAATTGTCAATCCGATTATAATTCTATTTAGCTGTTTAGTTATTAAAGAGTGAATATTTGTTCCTTATATGATTTGAATTAACAGTCAGAAAGAACATTATGATATCCGACTTTTCAAACAGTACCTTGGATACATGAACCACGTTGCAGGTCTTTTAAATTGTCAATATGATAATTATTCACGTAACCGCAAATAAAGTTATGTTGAAATCTTACACCTTAAAACACACATATTTTCATTTTTAACATTTTAAAATGCCCCATGCATTAAATGCCATCTCATCCTATTCCTTGTTTCAATATAAGTTTGACTTAATGTTTTACCGCCACAGTTGAAGATCTTGCGGACAGTTGTGGTCGTCAGTAGGCGCTGCCTGAGTTTGTCTGCCATGAATCCACCAATGGGAACAATGATTGCCATCACAAGGTGAGGGAGAGCCGATAAAACCCCACTCTACAACATCAAAGATTGATTGATTGATTGATTGATTAAGGTTCTTGGTCTTTTTTTAAATGTTCACTTTTATTTGGAAATGGCCAATTAAATAATTTGAAATTTTATAAGCTTAAAAAGTGTTATTTCGGGAGTTCAGAGGATACACCCTGTCAGAATTTAAACAATATAAACTTTTTTTAATCCTAACCGGAGTGTTAACGAGATGTTTTTGTAGTTGAATATATTACTTTGTACGCAACGTAACCGTTTGGTTTGTACAAATAGTTATACTAGAATTTGCAATATCGCTGCTATATCATATAAAGCACAACTTGAAATCATTTTAATGTCATGTAACTGTAATTTCAATTCATCAAATAACTTAAATTTTGATAGCCCTACCTTTGACACATTGAAATGAAACACTTCCGAGAAATACATAGGCTGTGAAATAATCAACAGGTAAAAAGTCCAGCTCCGACAGAAATTGGCCACTATGATAGCATAGACCGGCATAGAGGTGATGAACTTAAACCATGGAGTCTTCATGTCCTGTAACGGTAAAAATAGATATTGGCCACTATGATAGCATAGATCGGCAAAGAGGTGATGTACCTTAACCAGGGAGTCTTCATGTCCTGTAACGGTAAAAATAGAAATTGGCCACTATGATAGCATATATAGATCGGCAAAGAGGTGATGCACTTTAACCAGGGAGTCTTCATGTCCTGTAACGGTAAAATCAGACATTGATTGACACTGACCATCACTTTACTTTGTCTATGTATGTACCTGTCATACTCTTTTTGACTGGACTGTTTTACTCTACAAAGATCTACTGTTGAAGCAAATAAGTTTTTATCATAATAAGAGAAATTTGCCAGACTTTGTGGTTTTCAAAATTTTGTTTTAATCTTAGACCTCGTGATAAGAGATATATAAAGTTCAAACATTCCCATTGACTTTTGCTGCAGTGAATTCATTTTTCAAAGTTTTGACAATATAAAAAAAATTGTATGATTCCAGCAAAAATTGCTTACTTTCGAAGTGTCGTTTGACATTTATCCATAAAGAAATTGATCATTATCTCTATTATCAAATGTCCTTGAAACATTTTGTTTCTTATGACTTTAGCTTATATCAGATTTTCCACACACCAAATATTCCCATGTTAGGTACATGATACAGATGATTAGATGTACAGGTGTATTAGAGTTACCTGTTTAATGCTCAGATGGTTAATCATAATTACTCTTCTAAGCATCGGCCTCGATATTATTATGATAGTTGACGTCATTCAGCTTATTTCCTAACGAGTTGCTAATCAGATTGTTTTTATCTGATAATGAATATATTCCTGACCCCTAATGAATATATTCCTGATCCCGAATTAATTTTCTATATTATGCATGGATTACTATAACATATCGGATTTTTTTTTTTAGAAAATCTTCAAATCGATCAAACTAAAAACCAGATAGCTCTGTAATGAATGTGTATTAACCTTAAAATCATAAATCGGTGAATATCAAATAAACAGAAGTTTCGCATCCAGAGAGATTCCTTAATTTGACCCTGCAGCGTTCCACCGCCCATTTCAACCAGATCTACGACTTGTTTCAAAAACGGTTTAGCGATTCAGAGAGAAATTTTGATTAGCTCCACGTTTGGAAAAGCCCATAGAGACTTATTCATGCTAACTTTTCCATTTCTCCATCGGCAAATGCTTTTTTCAGATGGGTTCTGATTATTCTAAGTTAGATTAAATTAAGAAGGAAATGTTTCCCCTTGTGGGGCCATTGAATCAACATGAAATCAACAGTAATGTCTTTGCATAGAATTGGATCGAACCGAAATAGGAAAATGGTTTGCTAACTAAATCAAATATGGGCTGTTGAAAGACTCTGGGGGGAAAAGAAGATCCGTGTTACCCTACGGTTCAATACATTTCAGCTTGAGTAAATGTTAAGGGAAGTCAAGTTTCATAATGCGATAAAATTAAGCACCGCCAGAGTGACAAATTCAATAAAGATGGCTGTTATAAATATCATAGGCTTTTTTCTACTTTCTACTTGATACCACATTGAACATATTTAACGAAAAAAAAATGAAAATAAGTTCAAAAAGTGTTCACAATTTAAAAATGACTGTTCTAGTTGTTAACATTAATATATCATGTAAAGTATCTTTTGAAAGGGATCTAATACTTGAAAGAATATATTGATATAAATATACTAATTAAATTTAACATAGTCACACAAGTTTCCATTTCATCAATAAAACTTTTCTATTGTTTTTAAAATTGTTCACAATACCACACATTGAATTAAAGCACGTGTTTAGGTTTATGAACCATACATAATTATCATTATTTTATTTTTCCATTATTAATCTTGCCATAAGAGAAGCGCTATACATACCCTGTCCACAAGGCACCCTGACTCGGCGATAGATGTCTCTATGAAGATCCGCTCCTCCTGTGTGATGTGTGGGTTAGTGGACGGCTTCTCAAAGGAGAAGATCATCCAGAATATACACCAGATCATCCCGATAATCCCTGCAACAGTCACTCAGTATTGTCAAATTGTAACCACAACATGCTAATTGTGTTTTTTGGTTTTGATGGAAAATTTATTTTTCCATTTTCTATTAGATTTGCGTGAAAATAATCTTTGTAATAACTTTTTTCTTAATAGGAGATGGTTTCTGACAAGACTATTTTGAATTAAACAATAATTGTGAAATTTCATGCACATAGTATATTTTATGGTATTTGAATGTTAGCACTTCATTTTAAGATAAACATTGCATTAGATTGGCGGTCTTTGTTTCCAGTTTATTATGAATCCTATTTTGAGGTCATTTGACGTTTGTCTTGTTTTTCATAATCTTCAAAGTGACAACTTTTGGAGGTCAATCTCTGTACTCAAAATAATTCTCTGCTTACATATAGACTTTTGATGTTTTTTCTACTTGTGCTTTAGTCAATATTCTTTCTATGAAGTCACACAATATCTTTCCCTGGTGGCGAAGTTCCTGTCACATATATGTCCACTCGGCAATATATAGCTGCGATGAACTTGGTCGTTGAAAAAAACCCAGACGTAAAAGTTATAAACGTCCGTCAAGTTAAAAAAAACTGCTCACCGAATACGTAAAAGCCAGATTGCCAGCCAAGGGTTTTGGACAGAATTCCAGACAGTGGCATTCCCAGGACAGCCCCGGCGTAGGAACCTACAAGACAAGCACCTCTATCTTATTTATATATTCATCAGGGGAATATCAGCTCAGACAGAACCCTTTATTACTAGATGTCGCTTGTACTTTTTAATTCAACAGTCATTTATATTCACCAGTCATTTATCCAAGCTAACTTCAGCCCAAAGCTTTATTTAATGGATGTTATTGACGTTAATTGCATTTGTTCAAGTATATAGAGTACAGACTTTTTTTTAATTAGAAACTAAGATTGTACAAGATACCTACCACAGAAGGATATTGTAGCCAGCCTTGATCTCTCTAAGGGCGGGGCCCAGTGTCTCCAAATACCATGACAGGCGGGATAAGTAACTCCCTTCAAATTTTGAAGATAAAATCAGCATCAATAATATTTTGATATTTTAACCGAAATAATCCTTTTCGTTATTTTTAGATTACAATTCATATATATTAAGGTATATGTGTCTTTAACCTAGCTGCAGGTCTGTAGCTCCCCGTCTGAAAAAAAAAATTAGATAAACAACCTGGGAGCTACAGTGCCTCCCATAGTAAAAAAAACTGCGCTAGTTTTGAAGTATATGTACAACAATATATTTGTTATATATAGCAATACGTGTAAAATCTTTTTGCAACGTTTGTATAAATTCCTAATCGATGATTGATGTTGATTTTTTGGGGTTATATTTCTCATGTAACATTTGTATTGATTATTGTTACTGAGTAGCGAAAAAAAGAAAATTATTCCACGTTTTTATGGGATATATTTGTTTACATTGATTAATTATGGAAATTGGATTTGTGTGGATTAGCCTACCAAATAATAAAGGCATGAAAGCCGACTGATTTCCTGTAGATAATGTCCATCTATATTCTGTATGATGCATTTCAATACAGAGAATGGAACCTTGATACTTTAACCATTTGTCATGCAGAAATGTAAATAAAACTGACTGACTCATGTATATTTCAGAAGTATCAAGCAGATCGTGATAAGGTAAAAACTTTTTTTCTCTTCATTTTTAACATTTTTCTTGGTTATTTAACCATATCTATGAATTTTCATGTATGTTGTATGTTTTCATTTTTCCTTTAAAGTTTCATTTTTTTCTCCTCTTCCATCCACAATAATCTATTTGCAGGTTACGGCTGCTATCTGACTCCATGTAGCATATTAAGGGTAATTCACCAGTACGTCCCATGTACATACTATATACTGTTTTAAATTAATCAAGTCACGGTTCCGGTCTCCTGGGACTAGTAAGCAAGCAAAGATTGAAAGTTCCACGATCATCCAATAACCAGGATGATCCTAAATTATCAATGTCGATGAAACTGATACCGGCTTCAAACTGGTATTTCAGACATGAATGTATCGCTTTCAGGTTGGAATTACATACATTAGCAAATAGGTTGCGTTTACAAGTTTTCCCACTTTTTGAGACACGATTACACTATCCACCCCCCCCCCCCCCCCCCAAAAAAAAATTCATAACATTAAACAATAATCAAATTCTTGTGTTCACATACCTCTACCAACCCTTGCAGGATTCGAACCGCCATCACCAAACCATAGTGAACTTGTGCGGCCCCAGGCAATAGGATGTTTAGAAATGAGGAAATTCCTATGGCTAGACCAAATATTCTGAAAAGTTACAAAACAAACAATTTTAGTTCTATTTTTCTTCATAATGCATGGAAGGTGATACGTAAAGATCAAGTAACCAATAAGCATGCGAAAGAGCGTCTAGTGCAATGTCGGGCTCCTGAGATTAACTGTCGGATTTCTTGTAGATTGCCACACAACTGACTTGCAGAAATACATGAATTAGTAACAACCAGATGCTTTGAAATGAATGATGCCAACATGAAATCTACCCTCAAAGAATCATCATTCATTGAAGAAAACTCTCAGTAAGGCATACGGCGTTGCAATTAATGAAAAGACCGTCAAATGATTGCCATTTCAAAAGATATTGGTTATATCAGAACGAAGGGTTTCTGTTGCAAAGTCAAGTCTTTACAGGTGCTTAGTATAAAATATAAATTAAGAATGTTTTCTTGTAATTACAAGATACCGTATAGTTTTAAGGGAACAAGTACGCATATGACTTTATAAATTGGGGGTTTTTTTTAAGGGGGAGGGGGTTAAAAACAATTAAAAATACGTCATATTGCTCTGTGAATTGGTATGAGTTACCTGTTGGCGGGAACTCTTGATGCCAGGTAACCTCCAGGTATCTGGGTCACGATGTATCCCCAGAAAAACGAACTGTCCACTATTCCTATCGTTTCTGGTGTCCACAAAAACTGTGGAAGATGTGGTAAAGTAGGAACCTGGAAAAATACGCCAGATGGAGATTTGTGTAGGACTACATTACAGTAGGCGTAAAATGACAAAATCTGTTGAAATAGCACTGGTGGAATATTTTGTAAAGAAATAACAGGTATTTTGAAGGCGTTGATTGTCTGTATTAAACAGGGGGGAAATGGTTGATATACAAGAAATAATGAATAAATGATATTTGGTTTACTCAGAAACTCTTTATTTTCGTATAATTTAATACTCCAGACGAGTTTGTAGTTTAGAATAGGCAAAAATCCTGGGGCTTTCAATTCTATAAACATGCAGCTTTGCTTTAATATATCTCTGCAAGCTGGTGTTGTAGTCTCGATACTTTTGGGGCAATAAGTGCCAATGGTGCATCGTGGACATTTTTTGTGACTTTCAGATACAACGAGCCGAGTTTTCTTGGAGATGCTTGGTTCGTGTCACAATTGACACCATTGGAGACGCTTTCCCGGAGCATGACTATAACCATCACTCCCTAATGGTATTACCTACCCGTTTCAATCAATATTTAATTCTTCAGGGGAAAATATGTACCAGAAAATTATTTGCCTGACTTTATAAATGCTATCGATTTTCTCATATATTTGAACTAAGTGCTTTTTCTACAAATACCAAATTCAATTAATATGGCTCCTGCATCCACCATTACGACTCATAATAGAATGCGGCGATCCCGATTGTTTTTCTCTGGTCAGAAGATGCCATTATTTTACTCATAAAAATAATAAATTAAGTTATCATATTTGTAATAAAAACTCAGGCTGGTGGTTGGTCTGAATTGTCTCTGGTTCAAGCAAAGGATTTGAGGAAAGCGAGAAATGAACAAATGTGACGTCATTACATCAATCATTCATGTTGCGGGGTGTTTATTTATTTCGGTTATGCTCTACATTTTTCAATGTCAGCAGCAAATTATTGTTATTAGACTTATGTGTTTTTTCTGCGTTGTCATTTTCAAGGTCGGAAATAAAACAAACATCCAAGTTTTCTGGAGTATCAATTATTCGTATAAAGAATAATATATAAAGCACATAACATTGCAAAAGAATTGATGAGAAAGGTTTTTTTTTATTTATGTGTAAAAAGGGGAATTAGACCAAACTTGTTTTAGCTTAATTTGGAAACCAAGGCTTAAATTGCAATTTGAATTCCATGAAGTGACAAGAGAAAGACGTCGATGAAATTGCTATTTTTATAGGAATTCAGACAAAAAACAAAATACAGCCATTATCTTTTGTGTAAAGAGAACAATATGCTCTGTCTAATGTATCGATCGCACGGTAAATCATAGGTATTTTTGTTCCTAATAAATATGCAGAGATCGTTTGGAGGACAATTACCATGGTGTCATAACGGTCAATAGCTTGATATCCTCTCTCCCAATCGAAACGTCAATGTTAGTACAAAGGCGCGAAAGCTACTGAGAAAATATCGGCCCCCAACCTGCATTATAATGCCAAATTCAAATTGATGCAACCCTCAAAGTAAATGGAAGAGATAGCATATCGATTGTAGCCCTAGTTAAACAAAAAAATAACAAAAATCAATTAAACAAATTTTGATGGAACTAACGTGTTTAATCTCGGCAAAGAATAAAACACTACGTTCCTCCCGCATCCGATTGTGTTTTATTGGGCAAAAATGACATGTGATGTATCGATAGCATTAGATCAGAGATATCGATTTTCAATGTATCATATTAAGGCCTATTAATCGATCTTAATTTATCATTGATGAGAAAAATGACACTCATAATTTGTTTGGGTTTTTGTACTTTAAAATTTTTCAAAGGCATCGGCTTTCATGATATCTTTCACAACCACCATCATATTGTTTTTAATCTCGTAATATCAAATACATTTTTATCTTTAGAAAACGCCGTTCAAAATAAAAAACAGGGTTTTTTTCACTTTTTTTTAATGTAAGAACTCAAGCTAGGTTTTGAACTTTGCTATACAATTAAAATGTGATTGTCATGGCACTTTTTTGAATATCAACTTTTTATGAGGGGTGGTAAAGATAAAATTGTTGTCATTGACTCCAAGTCTGTTTCAATTATTTAGATGCAAGAGTGCATTTTTAATGTATTATGGCTTTTTTATGTTAAAGTCAAGTAGTTTCCTTCTTTATAAGTATTAATTGTTTTTTATTGCTATGAATTAAAGTGTTCTTTTTGTTCCTATTTTGGGTTTGGGAGGGGGTTATAACACGTATTACTCTACCGTTCTGTTATAGTAAGTGGAGTTCCCATCCTTCACGAGGATTGGTGCAGGGGTAGGTTTATCGTCGTCGTCGTACGTGTTATTTTTGGTCATCATCACGATGGCTACCCCCATGTTACACCGAATACCGAACGATATCAGGAACCCCACGCAGCTGAGTATCGCCACCAGGTAGCGCTGTGCGAGACATCGGCAACACGTGCACGATGGACAATAACCAAGGAAACGAGACTTCTTGTCCTCTTCTTCTGAGTAAGCTTCGTCAAGTTCATCGTATTTCACAAACGATTTCTCCTCTGCGTCTTTTTTGAAAACTCTGAAATGAAATAAAATCATGAAAGTCTCATATTAAAAATTGTGTATTGCGGGTGGGAAATCATCGATAAAATGTCATGATGTCACGAATATATCTTCTAAAACAATCATTGTCGCTGTGAAAATAATTTGTCTACGTAAGCAATAACGCTGAGAGGATCGTATCTTATTCCAATGTCCTCTTCTACTATACACAACCTTTTTAAAGCTGCTTTTAGAGAACACAATTAAAGAATTATTTTTTTGAATAGTCAACATCATTACAAAGCCAATCTTTTGCATTGATATTCATTTTTTATGAAAAATTGGAAAATGTGCTGACATAAATGGTAAAATGCAAATGTTGGCCTTTTACTCTGACGACAGCTAAAGTCTCGGGGGAGGTCTCGTGTAGGTCCGGGACTAAGTTGCTTTCTTTGTTGTTAGCTTTAGAACTTGTATCAAGTTCATTAGCTCCATATTACTGTGTAGTATTGTTCATTATTGTTCATTATCCTTGGTTAAAGACTTGCCCTGAAAACTAAACATTATACCATAGTACCAACGCCGGCGACATCGAAGTTTAGAATTACGATGTTTTGTGCAACATCATATTGAAAATTAGCTTGTCTAATTGCGCTCACATGTTTTTGTCTTAATGGAAACAAGAACTTCGCCTGACAATATTCCATTTTTATTAGATTGAATTGTCTGTTTTCCCCCACGGAAAACTTCATGAGCTAGCAGTGTTTTATGTTGATGAAAGAAAATGAATTTAATACGGCAAGGTTGTCACTGCGTATGTTTTCTGGGTCTTTGCGATCAGGATAAACTAGAACAGACATTTTATAACTTCGTGTCTTCGAACAGATTATGCCAACTAATTAGCAAACATGCCACAAAGATGGCGCTTTTGGTCACGCTAAGAGATACCTGCAAGAAGTTTGACAGATAGGGAATTATATTATTTTCCCCTCTACATGTCCGTTCGGTTTTATATAAGAAGAGCTAAGCGGCTTACTTTTCCTTCTCGGCCCATTAATGCGAGTCCCGAACGTCTTAATCAATTTCAGTAACCAACCAAACTTCTAATATTTTTCAGAATAATGATAATTCTAAGCGGCAAAATGATGAACATGTAATCTATGTTACGTAGTACCAAACAACAGCTAAATTTGCATCCAAGGTAAAAATTCCGGTTTATTTATTGAACATTTTATCATGCAACTCTTACACTAAAGAAATTAATGAGTTGAATTACGGTAGATTGACTATTCCTTTGAAGCGAATATACCTTACCTTATATCCCGAAGTCTTAGAACCTCTATTAAACCGTCCAATTTATTCATGATTCCACTAGTAGTAATTTAATTCCAAGGTTAATTAAATTTCTACGCACTTCACTGTAAAGAGCAATATCAAATGGCCATACAAGGAAACTATAATGATCCAACAATTTTCATGGCAAAATATCGTGTTCTAACATCATGATCACTGGTGTAAAATAATCACCATTGCTTTGGCATTGCACCAGAAGACACTGCAACAATTATCGGCAAAAATCAGAGAAAAGTTTTGCTAGAAGACCACGTTTTGTAATTCCTGACGTTAACGCGTGTTCAGACTCTTTTTTTCATTTAATTTGAATTCTCGTTGCAGAAAAAATTATACCCAGGAAGCATAGTGTAAATTGCGCAAGAATATTTAAGTCCAATGCATTATGACAGAATCCTTGGAATGAATGCAAGCCTCGTTTTATTGGTCCGGGCCGTCCTCGGACAGAGTTCGTCTATTTAATGATAACTCAATATATTTTTCTTTTGAATGGCGAAAACGACGGAATCATCTTTACAATGGCGTTTGGCAGCATCATAATTAATTCAACAGCCAATATCCCAAAGAGACTCTCTTACACTGATGAACTGGAGTCGCGCGCAATATAGGTGTACAGGAGGCGCGCAGTCACTATTACCATTTACAACTATCCTCATCTATTATTCAAACACGATTTTTTCTTCATCAAAAAATGCATTGATAAACTAGTTATTTAGAACCATATTTTCCACTGTAACTAAGCTATTTACTTTTTCATAGCATTGAATTCAGTTCACTAATTGTAACTAATGTAAAAACAAAAACAAAAACAAACACCTAAAAAAAAAGAAAAAAAAAGAATGTCTTTCAGGGCAATAGGATAAGTTGCTTTCGTGAAAAAGTGCATTAAAGATTTAAACTAATTAACATTCATACACGGAGAATAAAATTGTCATCTATTTTAACGATTTCTTTATTTTCGCAGACAGTAAATAATGAAGCAATTACCAACAACATATATGGATTTCGCAGAATAATACTATGCCATTCTTTTCTTTCTAAATGAGCTGTGTTTAAACCGGAAGTCGCTCCGATGGAATAAATACAGATAGTTTTTAACCCGACGTCGCGTCCGGAAATTCCCTGATCGTTCTCACGTTGATTGCACGTCATAAAAAGATCCATTTAAAGTTAGCTGGGCCTCTTTCTCGCTCACAATGGGCACCCTAACGAAACATAAACACCTCAAAATACCTTAAATGTGTTAAGTCACTTGAAATCAATTCACTTTCATCGATTTTCTTTTGAAAATTTTCAAATTGAGATGCTTTTATCAGTATAAATCTTTTGGCAGAATCACTGGCTGTGTGGTTTTGTTTATTTTTCTTCAGCATCTAGAAGTGGGAGGGATAAATTGGATACTAATTTAAGTATCTTGAGTTGGTTCAGCTGACGTCAGTTAATAATGCTGCATTTACCTTTGTTTGCATACTCATTATTATAGGTGTGGGATAGAAAGAAAACAAACAAATCATTGCAAAGCATGAATGACCAAATGACAGCAGTCTGTTAAAAGTAAAATTTGGCTTTTGTCTCTGATTTTAAATATAGATTTAAGTGTGTAGTGGGTGGCTGAAATGAACTTAGTCAAATGTCTTCATGGGCAAATAAATACATATGTAACATTCGTTCATTAGATAATGAAAGAATTTTTTTACCCTGATTTAAGTGTAAATTGAAATAGTTTATCCTTTAACTGATATATATATAAACATCAACTAAAGTATGATAACATATAAATATAGCGAGCTAAATTTCTATTTTTCAGATTTTAAAACATAAAATACTTTTTCGTATGAACTATTTTTTTCGATGATCGTTATTTGATGTTGTAGCCCGGTTTCTGCACTTGTACTGTCTACGATAGTGAGTGCAGCAAATTAATTAGTGGCCGGTATAAATAATACATCTAAAGGCAATTCAAAAGCAGTCAGAACACTGGAGATGAGCGAGATTTTTTGGTAGATTTACTAGACAGACCACTCGACTTCTCATTCGCCCTCTTGTCTTAACCATAAATCAATGTGGTTCATACTAGCGATATTTTTGGTCCAACTCAAAAGGTCAATATACCGTCGTGCGGGAAGTGACGTAATGCGATGTCTGATAGGGCCAGCATCTGTGGAAAGATAATAATGAATCTAGACAATCTACACTATATAGGGAAATGAAATTAATTACCAGTAGTCTTCCTCCCCCCAACCGCTTCGTTATAGAGCGTGTCCGTATATATTGGAGTTAAAATAAGTAATAGACATCGAACCTTGCTTCTGGACGTAGATTCGATCATACTTGGGTCTCCCCTGTTGCCAGAGCCGTGGTTGAATTATACGGAGTTGAGTCCCCTGTGAGTTAAAATCTTTGTTCATATACAATGAAAGCTGATTAGCATTCAAAATGAACATCAAGCGTTATACAAATAGTGAACAACTTGTCGAGACGTTGAATAATAGATAATTACACCGAAGGTTTCCTTATTTTCTTTTAAAAGCCGATTTGCAACAAAAAAATTGTGAATTCATTAAACTTAATGATATACATTAAGTCGAAGAGGTTCTGTTCAATTTTTTTTTATTTTTCTTGGAATTCGAACGTGTTTTTCTGCTACAACGTGAACAACCTCAGATCTTGTTATTACCAGGCGCAATTCGTGTGATACACCGATACAAAAGTTATCCAAGGTATGACCATAAATTATTCAATGTTATCATTTACACTGCAATTTGATAACTATTTGTTCATTATACAAATAACGCGATTGATTTTCAAGCGAACACCCCTTATACAGTGTAATGACCATCATTGATACACGTTTCTTAAAAAATTTCAGGCTATTCACAGAGAACTGTGTAATATTGTTCACCATACTGTCCTCGCCGCTTCGGTCCAGGTCTATGAACTCTCGATACTCAGTCTTCGAGCCAAAATTCGTAGTAGAGTTGTTACAATGAACAATCAGACTCGAATTTCATCTTGAATTAGGAAGAGAAAGACAGCGCCAATAACACTGTCATTATGATGAAGAAGAAATGGCTGAAGTCACGCAGCGCTGTGGTGGATAAACCGGGGGTTTCAAAGTATGTGAATAATCAAAAGAAAATAGTATGATTTTGAGCTATGAAACCCTCTTTGTTTATCACAGTATTAATGAAATAAATATTGCTCAATTTTGAAAGATGACCTCAAAAACACTCATTTTTTCCTCACCCATATATACATGTATCTTTTACATTTTTAAGAACCTCTACCTTCTATTTATGAATATATCATCATAATACAGTTTTGTCATCATGCGGTGAATGTTAAATGCATACCTATATACTTGTATATATCACATAAAACAGTAAAAAGGTTCATAGTCTTTTGACATGTCAAATCTCATAGACTTTTAAAAAGACACTGACTGACGTCACACTAATCTAAAAACTTGCTGAGAATCGTGAACGACTAAGCATCAATATCGTCATCTACTTGGCATTATCTAAGTATATTAAATTTTTACGAATCAACTTGAAATTGGCGATGGTAGCGCAATAAAATGGTGGCCAGCTATGAAACTGAAAATCAAGAGTTACACAAGATACCCGCATACTGAGGTGCGGGCTTCATTCCATTGATATATAACTTGCTTTCTGTTGCTTTTATGTCTCTTTCAATTACATACCATAAAGGTTGGCACAATGAGAATGAATGTAATAACACACTAATATTGTATATGCAACGGACACATAACTATTTTTGTCCCACATTTGCACCGAGTGTACGCAAGATCAAAAAGTACAGTCATTATACTTAGTCAGTTGTGACGAATATAATGATGTGGTTTTGTTGATTAATTTTCATTCTGTATTAATTATGGTGTAATATCAATTAAGAATTAAACTTAAATAGATATCACATACAACAGAAAATTATCTCTCAGTATGTGCTTATTTTTCCCAGTTGTTTTCATTAAATAAGTTCACTTACATTTGTTATGCTAAATAACTCTTTTTTTTACGTTTAATTCGCACATTTGAAGCGCGCCATTGGCTGGATCAAACATAAATGTACTATGTACGAGAAAAAAATCTAAGATTTTCTTTTTCTAGTAAATTAATTAGCTGCAGTTACGTCTTTAAGCGTCTTTCGGGAATATGCAAAAAGGATTGATTAATGAAAACAGGGAAAATAACTAGCCCTTATGGGAAATCTTATAACGTCAATAGTTTTTAAAAAAACAAGATTTATTTATTGATATTTCGTTTTCACAAATTTATAACATCAGGCCCTGCCGTCAACGACTTTCCTCAAGTCAATACTCACCCTCAAGTCTGGGTTTTTACCTCAAATTCGTGCATCTTTCGTACAACGATTTGAGTTGAGGACCGAATTGAATGATGTAAAAATTTGGCGGGGCCAAATGAGAAGAAAATGAAGAAACTCGGTTGACGCATATAAATAGTTTAAAGGTGTTTTTTATTACGTACTACATAGTATACAGTATAAATATGCTTGTAATTTTTTTTTTTCGAAAACTGTTCATAAAAGCAGTTACATTTAAAGATTATGTTATTGCTATACAAAAAGAATTTGTATGGCATTGTCCTTCTGACATGCATATTTTTATTGCTAAAATTAAAATGTCAGAAAGACAGTATGACACCTTCCATCTTGAAATTTATGTCAAAAAAAATCTTCGTCTTCATCTACGACTCCGATTTTTAAAATGTTAATTAAAACTAAGTATCTTTTGTATAAAAGAAAATAGAAAAAATATATATTTGTAAACGGACCCACTTAACCTCTATGTATTTCAGACATTGTTCTTCTTCAAACATCTCGTAAAGCATAGACATATTATTTATATCATTCAGTTGACATAGAATACGCCTTTCTGCTCTCATCGTGAAACATTGTGACAAGTAGAAATCAGGATAGGTTAATACGCTGAGTTGTTTAATAGCAAAATGTCAAGTTGTAATCTTACTCGATGAAAGCGGTATTATTCTAATATGTACCGTCATATTACGTGTGAAAGCTTCAGGTATCGTGTTACCGAAGAACAGCGGCCCACCTGGTTAAATCATATGGGCAAAAATGATCGGAATAATCTAAATACAAAAACTTGTCTGATGGACATGAAAATTTGATGGACATGTTCTAGTAATCTTGCTAGCTTTTTTTTTGTATTTTTGTTGGGATAATACCAAAAAACTATTCTTAAATGGATGCGTGTTTGGACGGAATAAAACGTAAATCTTGGATTATTACTTTAAGTCAAAGGTTTCTGGTTCGTAAGATACATGTGATTTTTTTTATCAACTAAATACATAATACATGTATAAGCAATTAAGAACACCTCAGGTTTTAAAGGCTATCTGGGAGTATGCATTGCTAGAACATTTATTTTATATTCATTTGTATAAATTATTTTAAAATAGAAATCTAACTATTAAGTATATTTGACATGCACTTTTATTCATCATGAATTATATACTGAAACTATTACTTTAAATTTCGGGGAAACAGAAGATAAGTTCAGAACACAAAATGTCGATTCAAAGTAAGGTACATGTACATATAGTTCCCCGTACGTTCGCCTAATGCTCAATACTTTAGGACTGTTTGCATGGATACATGTTTCATTTGGCTAAATGGTCAACACATTAAGATCTAAATAAAATTTTAAGGTATGATTTGTAAAGCTATCAACCATTATTTAGTAAAAGATATATTTTACCTTTTAATTTTTGGTGTTTTCATGTAGAGCTCTTCTTCTGAAGGAGATCAATACAGTCTTAAAATGGGAACGATCATCAACCGTTCTTAAAAGCAGTTGTTCTACCCTCAGAGTGGAATAAATAAAAACCGAAAAACGACCATTTTTAAACAAGATATCTGGTCCTACCACTAATTATGGTATACAGGGTGTCTTCTCTTGTGGCAGGAACATGTTCCCCTTGCATCCGAGCCACTTGAACCTACCTTAGACCAGAGCAGCTTGATGTCCGAGAGATGTGTAATAACACCGCTTTTCATCATAAAGATAAATTTGCTAAAATCAATCAAATAAATCCTAATTTATAGAAAATTACCATGGAATAAACGGACTTGATCTGCCATTCTAATTAAGGTACTTTTGGTTTTAAAATCAAACTCTTTATCTCTTCGTTTCTAATCGATATTTAGGAACCCCATAGAGGAATAATTTGAATTAATTTCACACGTACATTTGCATTCCAATATTAGCTTTTAGCCTCAGAGGGAGTTAAATATTGTGTGCAGAGATAAACGGCCGATGATGGCAATGAGAGAGTGTAAAAACAGGCTCTTCACAGTGTCAACAACACGAAAGCCCCAAGGTTGAGGTGAAATAGTCATGTGACCACAGGGGAGCTGGCAAATGATGGCTTTATTTGAAAAGCACGAGCGCGCAAGTCATTTGCGTTCAAAATGCTTTGTTCCATAAATTGAGTTTTAAAAAAAAGAAAACGTGTTAAATGAGAGACTGTCTGCTGTATCTGTCAGTGCGGTAAATAAAAGTTCAGATATCAATGGCGCTTGTCAGTGAAGATGTATCTGATCGCTATGTATGAAAAATTCAAGTGCAGATTTTGCCATGAAAAGTTTAGAAAATCCTATTATTTTACTATCTGACTTTCAAAATACCGATCAAAGCATGTGCTTTAAACTGCTTCAAACCATGATATCTTGTTTCAGCTCTGATCAGCGCAATGATGACTTAATGCCGAGATAAATGGATGTTTTGTACTTTGAACTAGACATGTATAGACCACTCTGTTACCGATTGTTGTACCTTTACATGGCGGGTCTTTGTGAGTCATGAACACTCGCTTCCTAACTTAATCATTAAAAGAATCGAAGCTTAAATCATCATCCGTCGTCAACTGAAAGAATAAATGACTAAGTGGAAACTAAACCTTTTTGTTGATTGATGCGGATTATGGTTCAACAAAATGTAAAAACGTAGGCATGAAACCTCAACTACTCAACCAAAAGACACTCTAGGCGAGTCATCAACTACTCAACCAAAAGACACTCTAGGCGAGTCATCAACTGATGATTAGGGTGAGGGGGTGCCAAAACTAGAATGCTAGTAGTATTTCTGTTTTTAGAAAAAACCGGAAGTTGAGTCAGTTCTGCCTGTTCTTCATGATTTATTCAAACGAATTGCCAATATAAATGAAAGAGCTTCTGTTACATACTGGTAATCCTAGACTTTTAGTCTTTTCGTTTTCTATGGTCCATTGAAAAATCAAAACTTAATTTAATAATTAATAAAGGAGGAGGATGTTCTTTGTATGCATCATAAACAAAGTCAGCAAATGACAAAAGAGAACTTTATACTATGAAGTTGTCATTTTTACGTAAAAAATAATCACTGTTCATGTATACATAGTCAATTGTAAAATCTCTCTTGGCTGGTTTTCTATATAAATCATTTGCTCCATACAAATAATCGATTTACAGAGCATGGAACATCTCTGTTTTGTTGACGATTGTTTTGATATATTCCCCAATGTATACTTTTATTATTATAGCCACTTTGTTCTCATTCACGGGCAAATGGTGCCTCTGAATGTAGAAGAACTACCTTGAACTTATTCACCCTAAGTTAGGTGAAATACGTCAATTTTACTAACATCTATAATTCACCGATTGAGATGTCCTACGCTGTTTGGCGGCGAAAAGTAGGTGGCGACACGAAAAAGTCATACTCATTTTAAGTTTTGTTTCAAATTAATTAAAACAGAATCGATAGAACTTAAAGTTTCTGTAGAATTTATAATATGATAGTATCTATTTTAGCCAAAAATTCATATTGACCCTTGACCTTCGCGGTTAGAGGGCCAATGACTTCTATGTATGACATCGAATGAGTCGGTTTAAAGTAGATCCAGTGTTCTGTGAAGTCATACTTTATTGTAAAAATTTGAATTCTTTAAAATTTGTTCAAGATAGTTTTATTTATTTCATGTGACTATAATCACATGGATGTAATTAGAAATACTGTTAAGTTTAAGATATTTTTGCAGCTTAATTTTGTCCTAAATTTCCAATTTTTTTTATACATTTTATCTATGCTAAGGGGAAATAACTCTTTCTGACTGTTCTCTCTGTTGTATGTCTAAATGCTGTAATTTTTTTAATCCCAACAACTAATTTTAAAATTTATTTGTAGTTTTAGTTTTCTAACACAGTTGACAATAAAATTAAAAAAAAGATGAACAAGTTTCTGCTTACAAAGATTTTACTTTTAACCAAAAAAGTACGGTTTTATGTTGCTAAAATATGCTCTAGTTCATGTTTATCTGCCATCTCAAAGGGTGTGATGACATGAATATTTTTTCTAATGATTGATGAAATCTAATTCTATTAAGTTTTTGACACTCAAATTATAAGGTGCTTTTTTACTTTGTTAACATAATATTTCATTTTTGATAGGAAATGCCTTATACTTTGAATTATTCACAATTTTCATTGACATCAATTCGTAGGCGGTAACTTATGTTATTTCAGTTAAACTCTTGGGAGTTGTACAATACATATCCCGATTAAGAGTTGTTTCATTTTGTTTGAGGGCACTGTGGCAAACTGTATCCATTAGCGAACAATTTAATTACAATCATATTACATAACAGGACTCGATTTAGCTGTCGAGAAAACACTTATTTTGAGACGATGATAGCTTCTGTATAGAGATTTTTCCTTCCGAGGGGGCTTCAAGTTCAATGTACAGTCATATCTTGATTGGTGTAAGCGAAAGCGAAGCCTGTGATCTCAGCGAGATAAATTTTACAAATTAAGTTAACTTAATGTTTTATTATAGCACTGGCGCGTTTAATCAACAAACTTAATCCATCTGATTATTGATCATTGTCTTTTACGTTTTTAAATCATTGTGAGCTTTTTGTCCACATTTCTCTGTGCAAAAAATAGTACGAGTTAATTGGCGGCAATGCCTTATGATGTTATAACGTTTGAAAAATTCTTGAAGGACACACACGAAAACAAGAAAACATAAACACAATTCACGTGTTATAAGGATATTATATCGACGAGACAGAACAACTGTAGGACAATATGACTTGATAACTTATTATTGGAAGCAGCAGGCAAATAATCAGTAACTGTTACCTAGATGGCGCTAAACCGGAAGGCAGAGTTATATCCCTATTCAGTACTTCGTATATTGTTGGTATTTCTAAACTTCAGAAGGTATTGGTAAATAGATTAATATTAAACAATTCCTAAAAGATTTTTTGTATTTATACATAAAATGTTCTGTACTCAACACACGTGTGTGTATACTATATTACTCTTATATCAGCTTCAGAACAAAACATGAACATAGGATGTGGACAGTAGCAAACATTTTTATTGCCAGTTTTCAATTTAGAAAAAAAACTTTTGCAAAGTATAAAGGTCGATATATCAAAATATTTTTCTAAAGTAAACTATTCTTGAAGATTATTCTAACACATGAACTATTATAGAATTCCATTGTGAAAAAGCAATTGAATTAAGCTCTTTTCATCAGTCCTTGTTCTTGAGATCTTTTTTGTGAAGTGATTTAGAAGGGTTTATTGAGAAAGATAAATCGATGAAAGAAAATTATTCTTTTCTTTTGCAGTGCTGCGAATTGTTTATTTATTTATTTTTTTTTTGGGGGGGGGGGGGGGGGGTACTAGTATGAAGCAGGTCTAAATATAAGATATCTATAAGTTATAAAAACAATACTAGTTTAGCAGAAATTTTATTACATAATATCATAATTTTGCTCTTAGATTAAAATAGTTCAAAAACAACCTAAAACATAAATAAATTTGTGTTTTAATATGTCGCTCTGTAATGATGATGTAACATTTCTGCGTTATGTGATAGAAAGATGATGCATCAATTTGTATAAACCTTTTGTATAAGGCACTAAACGTATTCGTGCTCATTTACATACCATCCATATAAACATTGGGCGGACGTTTTGCAATTCTCATCTCTTTCTTATTATCGTTCACCAGATTGCAATAATAGAAATTTCGGTCAACAGTTTTATTAAAAGGAAAAAAACTCGGATGCAATAGACTTCCTGGAAATTTGAATATAGAGGGCAAGACTTTGAATGAGGTGTGACAACGCCTCGTTGCATAAATGGCCCGTTAGTAAAAGCAATGACCTTTTGTGGTGACTATTAATATCTGGCAATGACACCGAAACACTTACTGCTCTTTTTGTATTAGCGATAATGAGTTGATGGCGTTTAGACGATCATTTGTCTTACTAACGTCGTAGGGAGATGATTATTGACGCCTTTCAGCTCTTCACAACAGAAATATTAGCAAGACATATGCCTTCACCGATGAAGCAATCGATACCAACTTTTCTTACCAAATTCATGCACATTACTGATAGGGACCGGTCTGGTATGTACAAAATGTGCATTTGGGACGTCTTAATTTATATATCATTGCGTGTATTGGAAATATTAACATGCTCATATTTAGCGTGGGTGGCTTGTTTGGTTATTTTAACACCGTGTAATATTAGAGACACGCACAAAAAGGCATGTGGTATTTGTAGGATGCAACAAATATTGTCATCTTTGATTATATCAATTCATGGAAAAAAGGACATGCCAAAGCTTTCTATACCGAATGAGTTCTCAAAATTTGCCAATAAAAAATCAAATTGATCAAATCTTATGCCTCATTCAAACATTCTGTTCGGCTACTATTTTATCATGTTCTGTATATTTTGACTTATAAAGGCTAAAAAACAAATATCGGTAAAAAGGATGTATTTATATATTACTTCACAACCAAAAAATCATAGGTCATTAATTTAAGTTGTAAATTATAAACACGTTTATAACTTATATTTTAGAACTAAAAGGCCCATTGTACTTGGTCTTGCCAGGTTCCTTAAGTATGGTTTCAAAATGGTATGTAATATAATGTTATTTGAGTAAACGTCGTCACTATATGAACTAAACCTTGTTAATAGTATGTTTGGTGGCTTGAAAATGTTGAAGAACTTTATAATTATATTGATAAGCGAGCAAATCAATTAACTGAAATTGCCTTTGTTTGCATATTTTCTGTTCTGATCTTTATTAATTTTAAGATGTACAGCTAATTAGTGCAATAAGTATAAACAATATACATGTACAGGTAGGTTAACAGGAGAATGTGGCAAAAGTGTACATATGATATCAACATCTAATTTGCCTTAAGTAAATCTTATTTTCAAGCTAAAGTGAATAAATTTACCCAAATTACATAATTCTTTTACATTTTCAACATTAAAAAGCTGCAAAGGACTATATACGATAAGGGCCTAAAATGGCCCCCTAAAATGAACATTATCATTTTACTATCATTCTTTGTTTTCTTAGTACAGATATGTATGTGATGTGTTTACATAATATTCATTTTGATTCAAGTGCCCACAAATTAGAAATATGACATTGTAAAGATAACCTTTTCCCGCCATTTTTGCATTTTTAGTGTATAACAGCTTGTTTTCAAGCAGTTTTTCCTTCCGAATGCGCACTATATTTCCCATTCTAAATAGAAAAATGTCAATTTTTGGCTGATTTTGATTGAATTATAGAAATGGCGTCACTTCTGACGTCATATACTGCCAGTGAGTGCAAATAAATCAAATAAATAGATGAAAAATATATTTACATCAACTCTTCTTAAAAATTAGTTAACATTTTATTGTACCCGAAACACTTAAAAAATGGCGAATTATGGGGGCCAAATTTAACTCTTATCATATATAGTTCTTTAGACATTGAAGGGTTTTTTTTTTCAGTAATAAGGCTTAATGTATATAGGACATATCAAATAATAAATTTCCTTAAATAAAATTGTAAATTACGGGTTGCAATTAAGTATTTGAACAAAAAGAATTTACTAGAACTATCTAGTTGAAAAAAATATTCTGTGTAGCTTGATCAAATATACGTTGTTTGACAACAATGAGATATGCAGCTGTTATTATTTGCTTTTCCCAAAATTCAAACATACCCAGATTGGATAAAAACCTTTAACATGAGATAACCAGGTTTTTGCATTATTTTTTTCAACACCGTCATAAAGTGTAAAATAGAAAGGTTGAATAATATAATTATTATAAAACAGTATTTATTTCCAGAACTTAACTTTGTTAAACAATTTTTGGTACAGCAGAGGAAAGCGTCCTAATTCAGAATAAACTGCTACATCACAAGTTGACCTTTTAACCCCTAGGACATGTTTACAGAAATCAAGATGAAGTTTCTCAATAGTAAGTACCTAATATCTCAGAGGCATAATTACAGACACTGCCAACAAAAGGATCAAACAATGAATGCAAAGTATTATGATAAAAAAAAAAACATGTTTCTTATACTTTTTTCAATACAAAAAATGCCTTTCTACCTTTCTCAGAAAGTTGATTCTCAGATTAAGTCAATAACATGAAAATATAAAACCAAGAAAAAAATAATCAAAACCGTATTTTTCTTTTTGTCTGGTTGATATATTAAATTTTGCTTTTCAGTCAATTTATATCTTTATGAGCTGTTTTGTCTATAAATATATATACATCATACATGTAATAAAAATATGGGGAAAAAACCCAGAAAAAAACCCAAAGAAATATATGCAAAATATCTCAGAAGTTTAACAAGAATAGGAAAAGTTCAAGCTATTCATAATATATTTTAATCAAAATATCTAGTTGTGTTTGTAATGTTATTTAAAAGTGTTCTGTGGTACTATCTCTCCTTAAAAAGAAAAACAATAAGTGTGTTTCAAGATGTGCAATTTTCATGATTTTTTACATGTATCATATGAATTACATCTTTAGCCTGCAGAAATATTTATTAGACCGTCATTTCTTTGAAGTCGAAATTGAAGCATAGATTAAACTCTTTAAAATATGATGCATATGTTTGTTAAACGGAAAATGCCAGATATATGCAAATAATAATTTTATAGTAGGTGAACCAAGCATTCACAGATCTGTTGATTTCTGTAATAGGAATGGATTAAAATGTTTACAAGTCTGAAAAAGAGGCTAAACAATCGCTCCATGACGCCGCGAACCAAATTGAGATCTTGATAAAAAGCGTCTGTTTCACCAATACAAGAAGCGTCGTCATCACTTCTCTTCTGCCATTTCGGATAAAACCAAGCGGAACACGAATTTAATTTCCTGAAACGAGACCTTGTATTGAATTCGCAATTCGCCTGCAAATTAATCACGTAAAGTGGCAAGAACTTTATCAAGAGCCACGGTCACTGGGTAGATGATCTGTAGATCTCCTAGCATCATGGATCGGTTTATCATTGGATAAAAACTGACAGTTCCATCAAGATTCACAGAATGATGCCCAAATATATCATTTTACTTGGTAAAAAAGTCAGAAAACTACTAGTAGACCTAATAAGGGCTCCCATCATGAAGGCAATAAATGAAAGGTTCATGTTTTTATTCCTTCTCAATGTCTTGTACTAAACAGAAGTTCGAAATTCTTATAAAGAAAAGTGAATCTCCTTTAAGACTGAAAGTTAATCGAGTTTTTTTTTCTCCTTCCACTAATGCTGAGATATAACCAAAATAAATCGGATATTTCTACGATGATATCATTGAAGTCATAGATCATGTGTCTTGGTACATATACATAAAAGAAGTTGAATGGAGTTTCAGTCAAAACTCTGATAGCATTATAACATCTTAATCGACAACTTAATCTTATGTCTAATGATAAAAATGTAAAAAATAAATAAATAATAATTATCATGGTTCCAACACACTACGTGCATGGCTGTATATTTGATCAGGTTTTGGTTTTTTTATATTTCAGGTTAAAGTTTTGTCATCACTCCAGTAAAACTTTGTTTAATCAAAACCTTATTATAATCTTCATTTGTAAATGTTATTTTAATGAAACATTTGGCATTTATTTATAGTAAAATCATACATGCATGTGCATGTGTTAGATGAAAAATAGGTAGATCCCCGAGTCTCAAAAAATCTAATCGAGATTAAACCAGTAACATTTGGATCTCCTGAACATCCCAGGACAATATTTTTGAAATAAATGTATTGCAATAGAAAAATAATATGGCAATATATTAAGATAATTGAAAAAATGAATTGTACGTTAAGAATTGGTGGAATTTACTTTGTTGAAAGTTTAAAGCATTAACACAGACCTCTGGCTTCATTTATTTTTGACTCACCAAAAGAGTTATGTAAAAGTGGGGTTAGCCGATAGTGTAGGTTTAGGACTTCCGGTACTTCAACTTCATACATTGTATGTGTCATGCATAAATGACGGGGGGATAACTACTGTCATCATTTAAGACCGTGTCTTGTATTCTGAGTGGAAATAGCTCTTTAAAAAAATATGCTGCTATATATGATGCAAAGTAAATATCACTAATGCAGTTAAAGCTCCTCTTTGTTTCTTTTGCAAAATGGCCATTTTGCTGCTTTTGTCACTTATAAACAATATTAGAAGCTCTTTTTTTCTTTCTCCCATCTCTTCTATTTGCGTAAGAGTTTCGTCTGTCGCTACCCTGGAGAAAAATCGTGTGTGCTCATATTATCCAGCAAACTGTATATCTTGAAAGTATATCGATAAAAAGCCGTCCACCAAAATAACTAACGTACTGACTCTTTGCCAACGGAGTTCCCTTAGGGACCACACGGAAATAGACAAAAAGGGTTAACACAGCAGTAAAACTCCCGGGGCTGTAAATTTACTTTTATATGAAAAAAGAATGACGAAGAGAGACTGCATGGTTGATTTAGTCTTGGAGAACATTTTATCATCCATAAAGAATTGTCTAGTAAATCCCTTTTTTAATTGTTTTTTGCCTTTTTTTTAGACTATATTACTCTCATTTAGAAGGAACGCTTCTCACAAAGATAAAGGAAATATTCAAATTTAAGCTCAATTCTTAGGAATTAGAAACGTTCCTTCAACAAATTGTAGTTGATTTTTTATGGTAGATCGGATGTTTTACTTGCTTCCCTAATTTAATATAGAATCATCGAGTGTTTTCTGTACGTAGCGAGACAGATTGTTCGGCTCTTTTAAAAATCATTGATTCATGTACTAAATAATAACAAATTCAGGAGAATTGGACTTATTCCTCTAGTTACAAACAAACACAAGTTATCAATTATTGATCAAAGGTTTGAAAAATCTAAATTAAAAAATGCTAGTTTATAGAAATATTTCATCAAATGAAATATAAAAGGGCAGATCGGTTCTTTGACTCCTTTCTTGTAGAATTATCATAAAGATCTCTTGCTCCTTTTATCAAACGGAATAAATTTCACAAACATATTCAGGTTTGTTAATAGTCTGTTTTCATTTGGTATGACATCATAACTTTGAATTTTTAAGAATAAGAAATTTTTTTATTCACATAATAATTCAATATCTCTACTTTGATACAGTTTTAACTATGTAATACAAAACATCCAATATCAAGTATGGTAAAAAATGAATTGGTTAGTTTTTGTATTGATAAAGCAATTTATGAATGTATTTTATGTCTATTTAATTGTTATGTAACAGTTTACTACAATCTGAAACCACCCAATCATTACTCATAATTAAGTGGTGATTTTGACGGAGGACTCTAAGCAAATTGTGTAATGATGATCCATCACTTTGATTCGGTGGAAATTACTTTGCCAATATTTTTCAGAAGTCTTTCATTTTCCGTTTGTAGTTTACAAGAAGAGATATCATGTAATTTTCTGCAAATTTGCAAAGCAAACAATACTGACCTCAATTGCTGTCAAAAGGACATAACATGCAAAACGGTTATATCACTTAAAGGTTTACAATGCAGCGTAATGGCGGCCCTAAATAATATGTTTTAGAATCGCCATTGATTTCAGGCCTTGCTTATGAAATTAGCAAAGTCCTTCATGTCAAGATCATTATCCTAAATTTGTATTGACCAGAAAGCCATTTGAGCCCGCCAGACAAGAGGACTTTGAGAACTCTCTGTGGTTCTGCATCGTTCTGAGATAAATGGAAGTTAATACCTCTCTAAAAGTGAGCACTTGGGGGAAAATCTTTTGTTGCAAATCATTTATATATAGCTTTGATGTTAAAAACAAGTATTTTGACAGAAAATATCTTAATAAGTATAACTATAAAATACTTTTGCCAAAGGTTATAATGTCCCATGCACATGTGCAATATTTCTTGCATGCAGTTAATTAAATGTTAATTGTTAAAACCGAACAAAACATGACAGCGAGACACAGCTGTTGACATCTTTATAGTTTTTGTTATTCCTTTTAATTTCCTTTGTAGTGAATTGGCTTATGTCTGATAGCTGCTTAGAATATCCAAGAAGCTTTTATGTATTCTGTGAGGAGAAACAATGTGATAGAATCCTCAAAGGACGTGAAATATGGCTTATTCCCGAATTACAATACTAGGCCTAATGTTTATTTTGCATGATGATTTTCGCTAGAGATTTAGTTATAAACTAAAATGACGCTTTACACGAGCAGCAATAACAAAAATAAGACATGTATGCACGATTTATCGATGAGAGTCGATGAATTACAGTCTTCACAATAAATGTAGATTCCTTAATACTCTGATACAGCTAATTAGCATTCTGACTGATTGAAGGCAAGAAGAGACTCAGTTGAGTGTGAAACATGATAACATCGCATTATCTTCCTCACTTTTCATTTCTTAGTTGGTGATGTCAATGTTCATTTTTTTTCTCCAGAACTCAATAATCTGGTTTCGTTTAGTTCTGAAATAACGTTTCTCTTTTCACCGTCATCTATGGTATTTCGCGATTACAATTCATATAAAAAAATCTCGCATCCCTCGTTCCAAATTTCACGCTTTCAAATGTATTATATATAAGAACAAGCAATTTAAGTGTTCTATATGTAAATAAAAGAGCACTATATTATAATATGTAAAACTGAATTTTTATGAATTTTCTCGAATTATTTCGGACTATATATAATTGTCTAAGATTCGGAATATAAAAGTACAAAAATCTATAACAGGGATTTAAAACAATCCATATAATTCAGAGAGTGAGAGATTTAAGCCAGATGCAGCAACATAAAGTACAAACCGTTATTGTTTTTGCTGTTATTTACAGATTATCAGTATTATTTTAAATGACTATCATAAAGGTTAGATCATTTGACGCCACCCACGCTGTTGGAATAGAAAGATCTCGGTTTGGAAAGAGACACCATCAACCAATGCAAAGCAATAATTTGGTCAAGAACAGGACATCTCTTTCAGTGCTTCGGCAAATCTAATAATTTAGTAACTACTTCTATAGTAAGCGTAAAAATCAATTGATTTGTTTAGATCTGATGACGATAAGAGCGGCAATGTCTGCCAAAATCTAATCACGGGATGAAAATGCACCGCCATATGTAACGGCCTTAGCGCAAATGTCGCACTAAAACTGATTATCTGCCCGTGCGAGCGCTCGGATTCCTCTCAGAGCAATAGACAAGAAGGACAGAAAGCGTTCAAAAGTACGGAGAATCTAATACATTGCATCTCTTGTCGTCTCTAATTGAAAAATAGTCATTGCTTTCCTCTCCTCTTTCTTTTTTCATTACCACGGATCGCTTTTTCATTCAAGGTACATGCATCTTCATAATTAGAAGACTCGGCCGCCAAAGAAGAATTGTCGCATAGAGACGTATCATTTCGAACATGAAAATAAATCAAAGCGTCAGACTATACATTGGGTAGTCAGTGCACATATATTTTGTAGTTCCTGGTTATATTCATGATACTGATGCTTGAAAAACATACAATCAAGTTTACAAAACTCTCCAATTCTGTGTCTTTCGTTCAGAATTGGTCGTTTGATAAATGCCGTATATAGTTGACAGGGAATACTGACCACACGTAAAGATCAACTAATCTATAATCTAAAAATGCTTTTTTCTTTTTATTTTGATTGATCATTTGTGGTAAAAAAAAATTAACAACTGATTACCATTTACTTTTAAAGGCTTTTGTCAAAATAAATGGGTGAGGACCATTTACATATAACTTAATCATTTTATGATAAAGTGGTAGTCATATTGCATTTGTGTGCGTAATTTGAGAGATGGTATTTCTCTTAACGTATTTAAAAACAATTTTTTTATCAACATTCATCAATCATATCCGAAAAAATATCATTAGAGATAAAAATACCATCATTGTAATTTCAATTTCCTTTATAAAAACGTTCATTTTTAGCATTGTAAAAACAGCAAAAATTATTTCGGAAAACTTTAAAGTTATGAGACGAGACATGGTTTTATCCATTACTTTCGTCTCGAGGGACAACTCACTAAGACAGGAAGCTCATCTGATATTTGAAATATGGGAGCCCTCAACTCAATGGCTGCTGTCAAGTTTCTCGTAACAATGAACATAAACAAACGAGAGACCATTTGTAATTTGTTTCAATGAGTCGACAAGCCCATTAGAAACAAAAGACCCGGTAATTTTATATAGTTGTCATTTAATATTTAATCTACCAAGAGGCTAGCAAAGTTGAACATGACAGATACTTTGAAGAAGAAAATATACAAACTTCGTCCTACACATTTTGATGAGTTACAGGTTTGTTAACTTTCTTTATCAATTTGCACGGGATTTTTGTATGTTAACAATGTTCACGCAATTCATTCTTGTTACATTATTGTCAAAATTGATTACATGTTATTCAGCCTATTGAATTATATTGTCATTAAACTGATGTTTTAAGAAGATATTTTGGAATTAGTTTTTCTAACGTGCAGACCAAATACAGAAGAGGCGAAATGTATAATTATTTATTATTAAACACGTAGAAAACTCTTGTAAAAAGTTACTTTCATTCAAAAATTGTTTCTTTTTTCGGCGATTCACGTTCATTTTCGCGGTAAATTCTCATTAATTGTCATGAAGCGACTCCTGTCAACAGATGAGACCTCTGACTTTGGCCAAAGAATATCCCCCAGGGTAAATGATTCTGTTTCCTTTTGGAAAATCTTCGTGATTTTGCATCAGGTGTAGTTCTAATCCCCCATCTACATGAAAACTTCAAAAGGAAAAAAAACAATGAGTTTCGATCAATGGCAATAAAGCCGAGAGCACTCCTTCCCGATATCAACTTCATTATCACTATCTTTTGTATTATCATCCGGGCTTTGGCGACTGAAGGGAAATGAAACTTCTTCATGGCTGACTCAATGACCTTACCATCCAAGGTCAATATACTTTCATTTGCAATAACACGATCATTTGCAGAGTTCCAGATTAAGCTCAGACTCGCCCGAAATAACCCTTTGTAACTTCTTCTTGCTTCTTTATAGTATATTTGTTACTATCAAGATGAGAAATAAAATTGATTGCGGATAAAACAAAAGAAGATATTTCGTGCGCTTTAAGAAGCAACAAGAACCATCAGTTTCAAAATCTTCTAAGTAATTTAAAAGATAATTCTTTCTTTCCAGTACATGAACAAAGCAGTAATATACAGGTATAGTTGAATATATGTACAAAGATCTTTTTAGAGTGCATGGATTCGTTAATTTCAAATTGATTAACTACATACAATCACTTGTACCTTCGAATTTCAAATGAAATATCTTTTTTTTTACTTTAAGAGTTTCTATTTTGTAAAATTTAATATGATATGCCATTTTCGGGTAAAACACTTTCGAGACACAAATAAGAATATACCAAAAAAGCAACGAAAAAAAAATCCATGCATTTTATTAAAATTCCAGACAGCATTGCTGTGTTTTCGAATTAATTCACTTTACTTGTTAAAATTTTATATCACATGTTCACATTTATTTTGATCACATACCGTTTCTAGATGATCATCGATTTTCAGGTACATACAAGGATTAATTCCGATGGTAAAAGCATAACATACTTATTTACTTTATCTGTTCAAGCGTTACGTGCAGTTCTGGGGGAAATCGTTTGAAAGTAATCGATCTTTATAGAATCAAATTTTATGAAAGTAATGTATTTCTTTTTACGATATTGTAGATTTAATGCATGTGAATGTTAAAATCAATACAGCATTCATTACCCATAAAAGGGTTTTTTGAAAAACGCATTTAGTTTATTAATATTTTCTTAGATCTTCTACGACAAAACCAGAAAAGGATAAAACATCAAGTACAGGTGCTGATATGATACATTTTCTGTTGGTTATTTATACATTGTTTGATAGGTGAGCGCATTTATATTAACTTCCTTCATGATCATACGATGCCAATTCTGACGTCACACTAGCTTGCATGTATCCAGATTGTTGAATATTGGTTCTCGTTTGTAATGGCGTGGAAATGCGTAATAGTGCATGCATGTTTTTTTGTATAGGCGATATGTACAAGAGTAATCAGATTGAAAACAAGCGATTGTAGCGACAGAGGAGAACCCCTTCAAGCAAAAAGCAAAAATATTATGGATGTTTTCGCGCCGTTTATTGTTTTCCAAATAAATATTCCGTTCCATTTTCGCTAATGGAAAAAAATCTGCGTGGTAGAATTGCATTACGCAACGTTGTGGATGTAATTCAATCCTTCAACCATAAAAGATAATGTAGAATAGTTAGTCTTGCACGGTATTGATGCGCCGATTTGCATTTTACGATTGATCTCTTTTCCCTATGTCTCAGTGGAACTTCCATTCTTCCAAGCACACACGCTGATGAATACCACAGAAAAGATTAATTAAAAGACCAGTACCCTATCATATTCCCCGGGAGTAAGGAAATCCTGCATTGATGTAACACGGGCGTCCCATCGACTCACCTCTTGGTGATGGGTCCATAAAAGAAGGTTCCTTAACGTTGTTAATTCTCCATTGCTTTTGTTTCAGTTTTGAAATTCGAAACTCTGATTAATGCTTGTGATTAGAGACCGTGATGAGAGGTCAGATTAAAGTGCATCTCACGTGGAATCACGGGATGTCACGGAGAATTACGAAATTTATAGTTAACGTTGTTTTTAGGTGCTTCAATTGGTTAGTTTCATTTTACTTTAGACAGTGTACCAAATCAGCTTTCAAAATAAAGTATATCTGATGATATTATTTGTTTTTGATTTAATCTTACAATATTTTGCAGTTGGTTAAAATCAATTCAATAAAAGAACCATTGTGATGGGATTTTAACCAGTTTTAATTTGCTTCGTAAACGTCGAACACCGCGAGAAATCTGAACCCCATCAAATGGAATGACTTATTTCTGTATACGTCAAAATACAGCGATTAACAATGACACGAATTAGTCTATCTAAACTTCATTTGAAATATGTCTAAGTTTATCTCTCCCGATTGAAATATGACAATACGTGAAATGACAGCACGCGTAACGAACTGCATTTGGGGGAAATCTCGCGAGATCTCTTTCTTAATCGTTCGTGACAATATAAGAAACTTCATTCGTTACTGCGGCATTAATCAATCTCCGATTTTCTCTAGGGTGTATGTTTCCCGACCGTAAATTCAGCAAATCTGACTACGGACAGTTAAATGAAGTTTTATTTCGCTTCGACGTAAACATTGCCGATATGTACAACGTAAGCCATCTCCTATAAGCTCTATTTATAGAATAATTGTCCTTCCTGATCTGATCTCTGCATTAGGCCCTGTATATTTTTCATCATTTAACTTAATATGTATTAATTTATCAAAAAATTAACGCACAGCTTGATTGGAGAAGTGAGTCGCCATGTATAAAGTTTAACTATCTACTATTACAATATTTGTGGAAAACGTTTCAGGATACAAGAAAATCTTATGTACATGTACTGAAGAATTATTTATATTGTTTCAGATATCTAAATAAGTTTGTTGCACATAATCTAAGCCCAGTTTCGAAATTTTCCCCATCAATCACCTGATGAAATACTATTCTACAATATAAGACTATTTAAAAACGTTTATTAACCAATGAAATCGTCAAACTTAGTGCTTACCACCGTTCTGAATGATCAATTTATTTCACTTTGTTATTAATCCTTGTAAATGGTGTTTGTTTATTCTTAATTTCGCATTGAACTCTTCATCAAACTGTCATCAGCTGTGCAAACAGTGACTGTGAAACTTTTTTTTAATGGTAACATAACATGCACGTGTTTTTTTGCGATGACGTTTACCCGAAAATGATTCCAAATCACGGAAAGGGTTTACTCTACGTAATTTTGAGTTAGATACCTTGTCATATTATTACACTATGGGGTAAACTCTATCGCTGAAACAAGTGCCTGTGAGTTAAGAGCTGTCTTTTTTGCCTTGCACTGAAAGACATACATGTACCTACAATTGACGTACATTTACTAGAACATTTCTAAAAATTTTAAACTATCAACCTACCGTGCATGCAACTGCGGAATTGTTTTAAATATGGTTGATCACTAAATATTTTGGTTATATTGAATGTGTATGTTCTATCATGTTTCATTTTATTTTTAAAAAAAACAATGACACAATGCATATGATAATACTCCGAGTGGTGTCCCTTTGAATGACGACCTTTCCATGCCAGTAAACAATAGTCGAGTAAAGCGACAATTTTACGATGAATATTATGACAACATTAAAATATGACGATAAATAAATAATATCAAAGTTCAGCAGGAGTTGACACATGTTCCAAAAACCACTTGATGGTCATATTGAAATAAAGTTTTCTTACCTCTGTACTTTGTTCGCCATCTCTTTAGTCTTATCCTTTATCGGGTATAACACTCCTTTTAATACTCTGAAGTCTCCAAAGGGCATCCTTGTATTCTGTTCTGGTGTTAAACACGGGCTCCGTATGATCTTTTGAAAAACTAAACAGGTACTATCCTCCCGGCGGCAGTCCGTTGTCTTAGGGTATTACCAATGGGATTAATTACACCGAAGATAACTGAGTGTTTCTTTGGCAAAAGAGATTCCTTTGAGAATGTTGTCTAGTCTTTAAGGTAATTCCAGGAAAATCATGAAAGATGGAAAGCGGCTTTCAATGCACGAATAGTGCTTTAGAGAGAGAATTATCTCCAGACCCTTAGTCTGACAAATTTCCTGAAACATCATCCTTTTTAACAAATATTGATCGCGTCATTTTACGGGTTTGTAGGTATTTGCATTTTTATGATAAAAACGTCAGGATAGGCGAAATCATTTTCAGGAAAAGCAGATGTTTTGATTTTGACATTATTTTGTCCTATGCAAATTTTATAGTATCGCTTATCAGAGATTAATAAAGAATTGTTAGACACTATCATTGTTAGGTGGGGGAGTTTAATCATAACTGTAGGAGAAAGGACAGAAAGATTATTTTTATTTTACATTCCAAGTAAATTCTTCTGTTCGGTGTAGGCTTTGCTTTGTTTGCGTACTTATTATGAGATCTGTTGATCGAGCTAGATGTTGCGGTGGAGGATGTCACGTGAATGGTTGTCGACTGCTATTTCATTTCTTTGATATACGTGCCTCGACATATACAGTGCTTTATTGAAAGTATTTTCAAACTGTTTCTTTGCAGTATCGTCAATAATTGTTTTCTTTAGGTTCATTTATTATAGCGAACATCGATGATTGTTTTTTTCTTCGGGTTCAATTATTATAGGACATCTCTTGATCTTTAAAATCATTGCTCTTTGTTTCAAACAAATATTCTGGGGTTGTTGTTTCAGCGATTTACATATATGCCGTTGTTTGTGTTTTTAAGCAAATAAAATACATAAATATGAAAATAAATATCATATGTGTTGTGGCATATTATTATTGACAACTGCCAATGCACGTAAAATGAATAAAATTAATTTATTCAGGTTGCATTTTTGAATTAATAAAACCAATATATACAATTAATATCTATTGATATAGTTAACCTATAAAATGATACCAAAGTTTAACAAAATTTGTTGAGTTTATAGACGTTTTTGTGATTGACCATAGATGAAGTTTTTTATCCCCTCGCACAACTTGTTCCGAAGGGGATATAGCATCGCTGCTGTGCGTGTATGTGTATGTATGTGTGTATATGTGTTCATTTCAGCCCTTTTAGCAAGATTAAAAGAAAACTCTCGCATGCTTGTTAATCAAATTTCGCACACTTAATAAGCATGTTTAAAGGACAAACCCTATTTATTTTTAAGGCATTCTTATGTATCGTTAAATTTACAACACTTAGAAATTTTTATTTACGACTTACGGTTTGTAAAAGTGAACATTTCAAATCAACAACTTGATATTTTGTTGGATGTAGGCCCTGTAAAGGTCAGAAGTAAACGTTTTTTAGAAATGGAGAGTTGGCAAGCAGGAGATTAAGTTCACCGTAATTTAATCAAAACAAGCCATCTGAGCCGAATTTTGAGGTATATTTAACGAATTAGAGAAAATCAGGTTCATACTTCAGAAGAGACTTTGACGAATATCGACAACATGATGAACCGGGAATTCATTTCACTTAAATCGCTCTTTTTAAAAGATTGGGGTTAAAATTACGACATGTTAACTCGAATTTTCTCATAGAGCAGTCTTTATAAATCGCCAAATCTTAGCTACGTTTCATTTTCAATATGAAACTTAAATTTGCCTGCACTAGTTTTCTAAATGCGTAATGTATGTCATAGGATAAAGAGAATTTATAAAACTATATTACCAAAGTTTAACACGTTTGTGGTGTGTTTTCGCTAGTTATGGGAGGAATTGTACAATAACGTAAATGCAACCATCTCCCATGGATACACCCCAGAGCGTACATTTGGGATAGGAATAAACGAACTGTTTTAAATTAAAGTGGTTTTTGACAATTTAAATATTTGGTCTCTTCAGTTGCATGTTTATTCTTAAATAATGCATTTCCCTGCCAAATATTTTTATTTCGCGAGGGGATGCTCCGATTTGCGGTTCCCTTGTGATACATAGAACCATTTTAACATGGCCTTGGACTTTCAGTAGGACGTAACTATCTATTTCTTGCGTCAATTTGAAAGAGGTTGAAAATGACGCTGATTTCAAGTGAAATATACACCAATTGCGTAGTTTTAGCTCAAAAGCCAGACAAATCTTGTTGATTTCAAAGAACAATGGCTGAGTGGCCAGCAATGAAATAGACAGGCCTACGTCACAATGCTGTTTGACACCAACTACCCAAAGTCCAAGCTCATGTTAAAATGGTTCTAAATTGCGCCGAATACAACTTTTCGAGTTAGCAATTAGGTTACTCGCAATGAAAGAAATGATTAATGCATAGAATCGTTAAATCGAAAACAAAACAATAAATCGAAGTATCGTGTAGTGATGGTTGCTATATTAGCTCTTTACTTAAATTTAGATAATACTGAGACTTTTTTCAGACAGTTAAAACCATTTGGAATTTTATCAAATGTAAGAACATAAAATGCGACTGATTTATTCGAAAGACATGAATAGAAAGATGCGATAAACGCCTTACGGGATTGCCAAGTCTGGCAAACAAATCAATCTGTGTAAATAATATTATTGTATATATTGTAAATCACATCTACTCGTAAGTTCGTTGTGTGGTCAGCAACATGCATGCTGAAAATTATCACCTAATAACTTAAGGAACATAACTCCAATCGTCAGAACCAATAGAACTCATTGTTTGTTTGATACATTGTACGATTTGGGTTGGGTTTTTTTTTCTTTTCATCGTTTTGTTTTGTTGGTTTCTTTTGGGGGGGGGGGGGTCATTGGATTCAGTTTTTTGCTTTTCGATATAATTTTAGATATAAATTACACAGCAAAACAAAACGTACCCCCTACAACGATCATTTTATAAGCTTTTCATTGACTCTACTAAAATGAAAAAGATAAAACGAAATTTATAGGCCTCACCACTTTAAAGGTCCTTTCCTTATAATTAACTCCTGGGTTTCGTGATTTAAACAAACCTAATTCTACCTAAAATCACATAACTATTGTTAAAGTTTGATTAATACAGGATTTTTATTCTTTAAAACAAATTTTTAACACGAATATTTTCATTCATTGTGTATTATATCCCCTTTGAAGAGACCCGTCATACTTTTTGTTCCGGTGAAAAAGTCCACCGACAACTGGTCATATGATATTATTGTTGGACTTTTGATATTCAATACGCTGGAACCATAAGATGAGATATACAGGGTGACAAGGAAAGAAGCAGATAAGAATGCAAGACATGCCAGGTTTTGAAATTCTTTATGGAAATTAAAACAAACGCCATACAGCGAACATTGAATAGGTTTCAAGACAAGTTTTTAATCAAGGTGAGTCGTACATGAATGAAATCATCCTCATGGATAGCATCATGTAGACTGTATCAAAATATTTAATGATTCATAGATGAGAATTAAAGACATTTTTTATAGATATTGTTATTTTAGTGTAATGCGCTTTCATGCATGTCTGAAAGATTTTGATGTTGCACTGTGTATTTGATCGACATTAAGACTGTGAAGTATCGAAGCGGTTGAATTTTAACTGACATAAGAAAGATAATATAGATAATGAGAATACATTGTATATATAATTGTAAATAAAGTCCAATTTTATATATATTTTTCATTCTGCTTCTATTAGGCCTACTATTTTTCATTTACTGTAGTTAATTAAAGAAAATGACGACTTTCTGAGTTTCCAGCAATAATGATTTTTTGTAATTTAATTATCGGTTTTGTGAACTGAAAACAGTTGATTTGACTGAAAACATATGATGAATGGCGGAAAAAGTAATCACTTAAGACAAGCATTTATTGGGTATTAACAAGAGGGACACCATTTACTTTTGCAAAATCTGACTGAATAGGGTCGTGACGATACGCTGGTTGTGTATGTGGTCTACGCTGAATTTTAATAGGTTGTTTGATTAATTAGATGTAAACTTTTTTATTCTTGATCTTGTGGGAGGATTTTCAAAATCTTTTATAAATGATATATTATAAAATATATCGATGCTAAATTTTTTATCCTCTCGATTAGTCCGCTCAATCTTGATTGAAATAGCATGTACATTGGCGTTACATTAGTCTAAGAAAGATAACTACAGGAATACATGTATCGTGTAAAGGAACAGCATATTTTATATTTGCTGACAATTTGAATTCCTTTCGTAAACCTGATAAGTATATAGCTAGGCTAGAAATCATTCACGTTAGACAACATAATTTGGTTATTTTTAGTCCTTCAAGTCTTTCTTCATTGTTCTTCGGATTGTTTCAGTTTAAAGACAAAAATTGTTTTAACGTACATATGTTATTAGATCGATATAAAAAAATGCCTTTTTTCTTCATGTAAATTTTCAGAAAACACCAGAAGTGACCATGGTTTTGTGTTTTCATCTACAACTATTTCCAGACCCAACCTGATTGGTTTGATACGACTTGTGTTTACAATATAGATTTCATAAGGTTCGATTACCTGAAAGGGGTGAGACAGAAATTACAATGTTCTGTATGATTATGTAACAGGAAAGCTTTCGATAAGGTGCATTTGCCACTACTCTATTATTTATCGGTGGTATTCATTGTCGATTTTTAGCCTATTTTTAACCTCATACCTTCATGTACACTATTTATCAGGTTCTATTTAGAAACCCTATATGCCAAGGAAGACAATGAACTTTTTTCTTGTGTGAGGCAAGGCTTATAACCTTTACAGAGCGTAAATGGGACACAAAGAGACGACACAAGAACAATTTTTCAAAGACTCAAAGGACATCAGTGAAATTACATTATGATAATATTGCTCATATGTGTATATTTGTTGTAAATACCTCAAGTTCACGGCTATTCTTTGAAAGCATTTTTAAAAAGATTTTGAAAAGACTCGACAAGCACAAAAACTAATATTTTAAAGCAATTTCAAACACTAAAAAAATGACAATTAATATGCATCTTCATGCCATAATAATACAACAATATTTACATAGAAAGAGTTTACAGAAGGACATTTTAAATCAAACTTCAAACCAATGTAACTAATCAAGGAAATGGCTGATGAAATCACCCCCGCACTTACACTTGTCTTTCAGGCCACACTACAGCAAGGCAGATCTCCAACAAACCGGTATTAGCTAATCACACCAATCATCAAGAAGGGAGACAAGAGCAAACCGTCCAACTATCGGCCACCGTCTATAACATCAGTTTACTGCAATGTCTTGGAACACGTTATACACATCTCCATCATGCGGTTCTTTGACCAACACAACATCCTATATTACATCAGCATGGATACCGCAAACAACAATCCTGTTGTTTATGGTCTAACAATTAGTATGAAAAACGTCAGTCAGCATTCGACCCAGTGGAAGATTGTATTTGCTGACAAGGTCGTTGTATCGACCATAAATCTTACGAAAAGATGACTTCATACGAGACTGTTGATAGTTCTGTTTTATCATCTTGTTTGTAAATAGCTTGCCTCGCTTTAGAAACTGTTAGAAACCGGAACTTAGAAACTTCCATGATGATGATTGATGATTGAACTTTGATGATTGCCTTAGAAACTGGAACCTTTACAATAACTAAAACAAGCAAAAGCAGTGTTGATGTACAAGATCTTGCACTCTCTAGAAACAATTCCATCTTCACCGTTCCGCCATCTTGTCGGTGCTCCTATTAGAGACAATCAGCATCGACTGCAGGTCCCTTATGCCAGAACAGAGACATTGCAAATATCCTTCTTCCTTCTGTGATTGATTCACCTGTGGAACACATTGCCATCCAGTGTCACAGAGACTTGACTTGTTCAAATCATTGACAAGTCTGTCAGACATGAGTAAACATTGAGTGACAGTACACCTCTTTTTAGCCCATTTCTAATCTTAAAATATAGGACTATATTTTGTGCTTGCGTCCCTTTGACAGCATAGTGCGACGATGCCCACGTTGGGTCCTGCGCTTTATCGGAAGAAGAAACACTAAATTTAGACTTGTACAATCGCTTCTGAACAAACGCTTTGTCGGGGAGAGCAATTGTGCAACTCTTACTTTGATTTAAGTTCCCACCTAAGTATTGGAACAAATGACCAAAAGTTATCATTCAGTGATATCGGCACCTACTTCCATGTGCATACTTGTACATATAGATGACTAGAATTAACTTTACAGTCCATACAGTTACATTTTATTTTGCAAACAACATTTTAAAAAACGTTGACTGATTTCAATTTTGCCAATATTCTACCTATTTATTATGTGAATGTGCAATAAAAGAAACCAGAACAGAAACCTTGACCTAGTAACTACACTTGATAACCTTGAGTCAAGATGACAAAAAAGACGGGGCTAAAGTATTACAGTACATGTAGATCTATTTGTAGATATCGGTCGTGGTCAATGGTATGATAAGAGCGCCTTTATTCAAAGTGACCATGATCACACTTAAACATTGATCGTGCATATTTATCATTTGACACAAAAAAAATCCGGGAAAGTGTATATTCAGAAAACAATTATGCTGTGCATTTCTCGTGACTAAACCCACATAGTTTATCGTTAATCAAGTTCAGCATTTAAAGATCGTAGTTCTTTGTTTTTAGTTCTGTATTATATTAAAATGCATACACTAGTTTATTTGTATTTGATACACAGATGTTCATAGCTCAGATTCTATTTCATACTCATTTTCATTCCTCTTTCATTTATGAATTGCATCAAATTTTTGGAAATATTATTTTTGTGTAAGTTTATACTAAACTTAGTTTACTAAAGTTTAAAGAACACAATACCACCTCTACCTCTCTCTCTCTCTCTCTCTCTCTCTCTCTCTCTCTCTCTCTCTCTCTCTCTCTCTCTCTCTCTCTCTCTCTCTCTCTCTCTCTCTCTCGTTATCAAATAACAAGAGATCTAAGGTATACGTGACATAGCTAGTGTGTCATCTATTCAAAAAATGTAATTATGTTCAGTCCACTGGTCTGTAATTATGCTAAACCAAGATGATTACATGATATAGGTATATATCCATTATCTGACTGCTTAATTTATGTATGCAATAACTACATTCAATGTAGAAAAAAAACCTAGCATTGCGATTTTTTTTAAAAGAAATTATTCAAAGATGCCATCTCTCCCAAAAGTGTTTACGGTGGGTTCGCAGTTTCCTTCTTAATACATCTGTTGTCCTTTTTTATATACTTTTTTTTTATACTTATTTGTATATATTTGATTTAATATTTGCTACTGTATTTTTCTTATAAGAAAGAGTATTAAAGATCTATTGTTAACCCTTTTTGTTGAGTCAAATCCAACCCTAGATATCTTTAAAGGGGTAAATGAAATTTATTTTACTGACCAATATATTTTAATTCTAAAATTCCTTTTTTTTTAATTCGAAATTTGAAAAGCTGTTTTGATATTTTAGATATTATGAACTCTGAAATTAAAAAAGAGTCATTATAATAATTTGAAAAAAAGTTTAATATTTAAACATATATGCATTTTATCTGGATTCATCAGTGCAACAGCATGAACATTAAAGTTAAATACCATAATGATTATATATGTATAAGTATTTATTAGTAATTTCATCAAAACGACTAATCAATGAACTGAATTTATGCAAAATATAAAGTATTATTTAAATTTAGCCTATAGTTTTCAGGTCGTGTATACGCAGTGTGTCAAATCCATGACTAGCATGCGCTACAATTTCCTTATCAGTCTTACCGTCTGCACGGTGCATATTTAGAAATACCAGACGACTGTACACATTGCCGGGATGTCTATTCTCTCTCTGTGTGTGATCATTCTCTCCGTCCTCTCAGGTACACTAATATTACACCTGTATCATACTTCATATCGCTAAAATCAAACGACATGTTCAGCTACCATGAAATTGATATGCATATTTAATATCTTTATCATCACAAGTTTTGACTTCATAATTCTGTATCAATAGTTTAATTTCGGATGACTTCTATTAGTACATCGTACATTTTTACATTTTTTGCTGAAGGTGGAAAACTTATGATAATATTAATGAAAATAATGACAAAGTGAAAACTCAAAACAAAACACAACCAATGCAAACCAATATCAAAACAAATTTAGATTAAACTATGAGCCTTATTTGAATAATAATCCGAAGTAATTTCAACTTTAAATTAATTTTACTAGTCAGCATTTCAAATTTATTGATATATTAAGTTTGTGTCCTAAACGGCAAAACAATATAACTATTTAATCTCTGCAACTTTTTTCAATTAGCATTTAGTTACTGGTATATCTTTCATTTATCATTTATTTTTGCAGTTTTAACAATATTTCGTTTAATTTGTTTGCCACAATGAATTTCAAATGTGCATGTTGCAATGTCAAATACAGTTGAACAAAGGTGAACAAAAAGTGGGCTATATGAGTTGTTAAAGACATTTTTGAAGGTCGTCCCATTCGTCGCGACCTACAAGAAATGAACCATGGCGCTTATGTACGAAAGCCCATTGAGCTCATTTTTGTAGGTAAAAAAAATATTTTTTTCGCGAATAAACGCGTAACTTTCGCGATATAACGCGTTAGTTTCGCGAATAAACGCGAAACTTTCGCGAATAAACGCGAAACTTTCGCGAATAAACGCGAAACTTTCGCAAATAAACGCGTAACTTTCGCGATATAACGCGTAACTTTCGCGAATAAACGCGAAACTTTCGCGATATAACAATAAACGCGTAACTTTCGCGAATAAACGCGTAACTTTCGCGATATAACGCGTAACTTTCCATAACATGGAAGTACCTACGAAAATGAGCTCAATGGGCTTTCGTACTTATGCAAGAAACCTATGTGGCAATGCACTTTGACACTTTGAGAAAAATGTGTATAAATAAAATATTCTAGGACTTGATTTTCAATTAGTTGATAATATGATGATTTGTAAACACTGATGAATATACATCAGCGTCTTTGGGAACTAGGAGGTGACAACCAAAGATACCGTTCAATTACCAGTACACCATTCTCCCACCCTTATCCTTCTTTCTCATATATTAAGTTAACTGGAACGAAAAGGGGATTTGCTTTGCTGTAAATAAGGTAAATTAATATTGAAGAAAAGACCGAACAGGCCAAAAATAGTTTCACCCATGGTATACTAAAACATCTTTAGGTGTCTAATAAAAACCGCTTTTCTCAATTTCCAACAAAATAAATCACTTCATTATATAAAAACAATAAGAGAGTTACTTTGTATATTTATAAACATATTATCAACTAATTTTTTCAAGCATTAGGGCATGTTTTTTTTCTTACACTGGTATTTTAAATGATCATTCTATGTATAATTTTCTCATCATCTTTTTCATAAGCACATGAAATCTAAGCCTTTTAAAAATATGTTATACATTGATTTTCATAATATTAATCATTTTCGGTTTTGGTATCCGTATAACTGTATGTTTTGTACCAAGAGATCTCTTGAAACAGTTACAGGAGTAAATTTGCTTTGTACATATTCACAGTATAAAAAGATTGACGAAACGAAGAACAGTGTTGAAGTTTTTCTTATTTCGTAAAAGTTGTTGAACTACGTAAGCTAATACGAAAACTTTTTAACCAAGGAACTGTTTATCAGTTGGCTCAGAATTAATTGGGTTCTCTTTGAAGCATATCCCACTGAGTTAAACAAGATTAAATAATCATTAATTGTAAATAAAAGTATCAGGTATTTGAACTCTTTTTTCAAAGTGCATTTATATCGACGATATGAATGTACATTAATTTTTTCAATGTGTATTGACTTGGTCCAACAATTAACGCACTTTGGTAAAAAAAAAAAAAATTTAAAAAGTCATTTCTTAAAGTGCATTGTAACAAATTAAACCTAGCATATTAAAACTTCTTCAGCAAAACCTCCATTAATGCTGGTGCGATCGATGTCATAATTTGTATTACGTAAGTCTTGGCCACAAAGAATAATCGAAAATAAATATTGAATGAATTTTTACTTGTCTTCATAATCTTCAATTTTTTAGCAAAGTTGGTTTTCTCTTTGCATACAATGAAGAATGTCTTTTATTTGCCATTTCCTTCTTCATGATAAAGTAAAAACCGTATTTCCGATTGTTTTTTATTTTACGCGTATCAACATACGAAAGCATATCTCTTTCATTTATATCTCCTTTGCATTGCTAGTGCATCATTAAAAGACTTCAACTAGTATTTACATGTATCTTTGAAAAGTTCTTCAAGCAGAGAGCTGTACCAATGGGACTGACTGTCATGAGGTTCAGTGTTTTGATGACTTCTATGTAGCCTGCGAACTCGGCACGTGCACATGTGGGGGACACGGAACCGTTGGTATGTTTCTTCATACTTACATACAACAAAAGTCACACAGAAGGAATATCAGGGATTGCATCATGCCTATAAATACTTCTGATAATCTGATATAGTCATATATAAGAAAATATGATATTAAAGGCTTTTCTACTTCAGACTTGTTCTCTCAAGATTGTTTCTTATTGAAATATATATTTATTTATCTTTCGTGCCCATTCATTCAGGGTGTAGCAGCAATGAAGACTGTACCAATGACCCTCTCCTGCATTGCCCCTCACACCACAAGCATTGTCGGGATACCAAGTGCTATTGTGTACATGGAAGTCACGGTCACGGAAAATAATCGGTTTTTAGTCTCTGATGCTTCTTAGAAACCAATTTTATGTGGTTTAATGCCTAATAAAATGATGTAATCAGGTTGATTTGTTTAACAAGGAGTTTTTTGTAAGTAGTAAGGCCGGTTGAGCTGTAAGTGCAGTCGCAAATGTTTTGTATCGTCGTAAAAGGAATGATGACGCTTTCTGTAGAACTGCCCTGATTTTCAAGCGTACTAAACCTTTTCTTCAGTCCTAAACTCCGCACTGTATGATTATCTCCAACAATTTGGCTTCTACCATTATCAAAAAACCGTGATTTAAACAGTCAAGCACAACTTTTTACATTGAATTCATTGTCAGTTTTATCTAAAAGAGCCTCTTTATTTTGCAGCATATATTTTATTTATCAAGTTTCGATTCTTATGTTAAAGGGACTTGGACACGATTTCAGATGAAAGTTTTATTTTGAGTTCTATGTATAAAATAGTTTACTTCTGTATTTTGAATGATTCACCAAAATTTGAATGTTAGAAGTCATGTTACAAGCGAGATACAGAGGAAAGAAGTCGTTGCTATGTAAACAAAGCACGAGTCTTATATTTGTTTACAGATACTGTAAAGAAAGTGCCATTTCTTTATCAAAATAACTTGGAAACAAGATAGACTGATTCAAAAGGTTCATAAATAATTTCTTTACAACAAACAGCAACTTTAGATTGAAAGTTTTACCAATACAACAAATATGTAATGGCATAGTATATTACTTCAATTTCACTCCTCATTTCCTTATATTCATATCAATTTTTTTTAATACTCCCAAAAAAGTGGGGGGCCAACTTCATGTTACTTCAATTTTTTATATGTAAATTTTAAAAAATTTGTTGCTGCGAGAAAAAGTGGGGGGCCAGGCCCTCCCTTGCCCCCCTGATGCTACGTGCCTGTCAATATTGAATTCATTAGCGTTCTTCTTCATCATGCTTTTCTCTTTTTTTTCAAATATGACGGAAAAGGTTGAAAATTTTCGACAGCTTTATCTGGAAAAGATGGATCATCGAAAGTCTTAATTTGGCCGAAAATAAGTGATATCACCACTATTCTCAAATCGTTAGCCGCTCTTAGTTTAATAGAGCATAAAATGATTTTTAGGGGCGTTCAATAAAATATGAAATGAGAATTAACTTGATAAAGAATTCATAATCAAAATATGTGTGCTTTTCGTCTTATTGTACATATGCATAATCATTTTGAGCGAACAAACCAAATACTATTTACCGATGAAAATGAAAAATGAAAAATATTGTTCAAAAACTTAAAATTTTAAAATTAATTTTCTTAGTAAAATATATTTTGAATATTATAGGTTTATTTTTGAATCAATTATATTTTTTTTCAAAATGGCACACAAATTTCAACTTTTATGTAGAGATTAATCGTTCCTTCTGGCTTCTATAAAGTTTTTAGTTTTGTTCTGATTCTGGATTCATGAATTTCACAGTCTTGAAAGGGGCATCCTTGCTCATTACAGACATGTACTTAATAGCACCAGATACAGAAGAAGAATTTAAAAAGCTACATTTAAATTTTAATTTTTTACAATCAAATACTAAGCCCCCAGGAAGGTAAGAATTTAACAATATATGTTTCCATTCCCCTTCAGTTGCTACAATCCAAATCTTATCTAAAATCATATATATTTACCAAGAATGATCATTTGTTTGATAATATTTAAAACCAAATAGGTAAATTCTATGTGAATAGAATGTTGTTGACTATGATAAAAACGTAAAATGTTATATTCTTATCAGGAATTTATTTTCAAATTGTTATAGTTAAGGAGTTTTGATGACACTTGTTCCTTATACGTTGGTATAGAAAAAAGTAGTGTATCTCATTTCTTTACAAAGTGATATTGTTTGGTAATTCTTTTGAGACACTTTTTTGGAAATTACCTATGAAATACGCGGTTTAAATGCTTTCTTCCGGGAGCAATTTTTAGATCGCTTTTAATGTCAAGGTACCGTATAAAGGTAGATTATAAAGTCAACATGTAAACGATAGCTGTAAACAACTTCAATGAAAGGAGTGGTAAGCGTTTCGCAACGAACATTTTGAAAAACAACTCTTAAAATAATAAACATATGGCTTTCGTGTCACTCACTATGATAATACAAGAGTTTTTCTATGTGCTAGGATTCTTGATATTCCAAACATTAACATCAATAAAGTGTATTCTAAATCTAATATTCCCATATCCATGTGTAATGCTAATAGGTCTTTACTTTGCTCTTAACATGCATAATGTCAAATCTTTCGTATATTTTCTTAGTAAAAATAAGTATATTCATAGTAAATATTTTTAAACACGCATTGGGTGAATGTGGTATCTATATGGTTTTATCCCTTCTCTTGTTTATGTGCTATATACCCAGTTTAAAGACATTTTAGTCAACAAGCACATATCCGGTTGCTACAAAGCTTCGTGTATTATTAAATATGTAATGAGACATCAGTGAAACAGTGAAACTGTTTATCAAATATTTTGGGGGTTTTTTTTAGAGTTTATATCAATCTTTGATGAAACTTGGTTATGCAGGTATTATGAACCAAAATATTCTATTCAATTCAGTTCATTGATATCAACATGTTGGCTTACAGTCAAAATGGAGTCAAATGACAGACAAAAGTTTAACAATTTCTTTAATGGGATCAATACCACTGTATAATTTATCATTAAAAATATCACAAAATTGCAATCGAAGATTGTCATACACACGACAGTAAAGTACAAAATGTGTTTCATTTTCGACTAATAATTTACAAGCAATATTAAGGTTTACATCTTGTTAAGCACGGCATGTTTCACATAAAATCATCTACATTTTAACTGGTACGTCGAATTTGTCAAAAAATATTTAAAGCGGTTGCAACAGTGTATCTTCGATAGTTATCTTTGTAAAATATAAATATAAAAATATATTAATTTTTCTATCAGATTTTCTTTTGATGAGATACCGGTATTGCAATTACAAATTTTAGCTTAGAGTTGCAGTGACGGATGTGTAGAGCCGAGTCATGTGGAGAGAGGGGTCTACTACCCGTCTCACTGAGAGGAAACCAGTACAGTTACACACTGTAATACGATACCAACTGCTCTGTAGCGGTTCAAATTCGCTTAAACAGCAATGACACTCAAATGGCCATAAACTTCGCTGCTGGATACTGAGTAACAATGATACTTTCACACTCAAATCGAATTGACTGCGTATACAATGTACATTTTACCGGTTAGTGAATTTAAATTTTTTGTTTAAGGGGGTAGCCCGAGATTTGCATGAATGCGCATTTAAAACGCAGACTCTACATTCCTCTAACCTGCGCTGTTTTTGCGATACCCTCTACTTACGATTGCGTATTGCACAATCTTTATTTCAGATTTTGAAAATGGATTAAATTAAAGTCGCAGCCGGAAAAAACAGCTCTCAATCATTGAATGCGATGGAAGAACGCAGACATCGGAAAGAAAGACGGGTAAGTGTCCATCTTTAAATCGCGCATTTTAAAGGCAGGTTTCCCTAATCTCATTAATAATTTGTATACTTCAGTCTATCATTAAAGTGAAAAAAGCGGTTTTTGAAAGAGTTTCAGATTTTAGTGAGATTTGCTGGACAATATGGTCACATACTTACCATTGTTGTGATCTATGTGTGTGCAGAGACCGTGGTCAGTTTTGTCCACAACAGACTGTACTTCTATAAGGAGCATGTGATCCCTACCCGCGGTGTTCACCCCACGACTCGGAAAGTACAGAGCTATTGAATACACATGTGAACACTGAGATAATCATTTATTTTAAACTTATCTGCAGTGTATATTTAGTAGATAAGTACAGGATGGGTTCAATTATTGGACACCAGTTTTATAAAAAAAATGCAGTTCTTTTCAATGCCCAAGAGTAAATAAATACCACATAAACAGATTCATCGGGAGTCATTGTCCAAAGGGTGCGTTACGCCTTTGAGCTCGCTCGATTCTTTTGTGATTTATTTAACTTTTTTAAGCTGTAAATACCTGCTGCTGAAGTTCATTGTTACAGCGTAAACGAAATTTATAAATAATTAAACTACACGAACGAAATTTTATCTGGACAATAAAACCGTAATGTTCCTTAAGGTTTTACATTAAGTCTTTATAAGACAAAGATATGGAAAAAACAGAAAATTTCCGAGCCATTCACTGTTTTGAATTCTAAACAACGTCTCATTAGTATGGAAAAGTCTTTAAATTCCCATCAACGCAATCATCTGTGACTATGATCGAACAAGGAAGTGAATGTAGCTGCACGTTGATATCGTACTAAACCGTGCTTGTCGCGTATGCTTAGCGTGCAAAGAGGATGAAATGCATTTAATTCACTGCTTTGATTCTAATGACAAACCCTTTGTGACCTTTTTTTTTATTTAAAAAGGCTGGACGATAGTAGCCATTTTTAGACAATATTAAACTTATTTATAAGAAAAGAATTTTCTGAAACCGTAAAATAAACAAATTTTAAATTTAAAATATTTAGAGGTTTCATCGTAGATATATAGCTTTTGGCCTTAACTATCATATTTAAGATTTTAAGGCAGATGTTATAAGTAATTTTTACCACCCAGATTCCTTAAGGGATGAATTCTTTATACAATACTTATGTTTGAACTGGTTTGAGGCAATTTATGCTTTGTTATTTGAGAATCGATTCGTAAATTTAAAAAAGCGTAAAATGGTTCAACCCTCTTTATTTCAGTGTAATTGGGTCATTCTTACGAATCAGAGATTCTAATTTTTTAGTTTTCGGGGTAATAAATTTGACCATTTGATATGTCAAATAACAATAAAATGTAAGTAACAGAATTGATCCTTTTTTTTTTGTTGGTTTTATTGTAACGTAGGCAATATCTACTAAACAATCAAAACTTAGATTTTAATGCCAATCAAATGGCGCGTTACAACCAGAATTGTTAACATTGTTTTTAAACATGATCCCAAAGAGAATGAAAACAGGGGCACAGTGGAACCCATTTGATATAAAACAAAGAGTATCAAAGTCAAATTTGGAGGCAAATGAAAATGACTTTTTTGCAAAAAAAAAAATCAAAATGATAACTATCATGACACCAACACGAACAAATGTGTTGAAAAACGCGGAATATAGATACCTATTACCAGATGCATTCTTAATGTAACTGCTTAGCCTTTCTAAGAGGTTGAATGGTCGTGACCATTATTCCCATGAGACGCGGAGCTCTGTATAAAAGATATAGAAATTTATTCATATTTTAAAGCTGAAATATCCGGATTCTCTCTCTACACTGAACAATGATTTATGGCCAAAAATATCATGATCTTTCAAAGTTTAAAGATAGATCTGATGCAATTTGCTTACCACCCAATCTCCTTAATAAAATTAAGTAAATATGATAAATGCAGAATCTTATCGAAAGTTAAACATCCCAAAACGTAGGGATACACTCTTTAAAGGCAATAATTTTGGGGTAAAGGTAATAGAGTCCGAGCTCAATGACATTGTTACAAAGTCCCGGATGAAACCAAGCATAGAGAGTTTGTGGGGAGTGGTGGTAAACAACGTACACACCCTTCTGATAACTGGTGTTTACATACAGACCGTCGCGTGAATTGAAGCCATTTTCTATTCAAACATAAATATGAGTGATAATTTATGTTGATGTCCTGTTCATAACAATACATGTATATGCGACGTTTTTAAAAACCATCGTATCACTATCGGTTCATGAACTTCCTCGCATGACTGAGTAAATTGTGTTTTCCTATTGATGAAAATATTAAATATCACCAATAGAAAAAAAACAATCATTTTAAGAGGTATGTTGATTCACATAATGAAATGTGTATGTTTTCTGGAGGTGGTGCAAGTTTTGGCAATGGTACAAAAAACGAAGACATGGATCTTGAGAAACCAAATAACTACAGTCCTACATTTTCATTCAATAATTAACACAATTTTATTGTATATGTATAGACAAGTAGAAACAAATAACCAGTTTTAGTTTACAAATTCTATAGCTTGGCATGGCAGGATTGAAATTTTTGACTTTGTATTCTCGTTAAATGTGTATGTTTTATATATATTTCATAAAGGACAACATTGTACATTTGATATGGTCAAATTCATGTATTTACATATTTTTATAACGCGCCAACGCGCGTTACTCAATTTTTATGCACACACCGCTGCATTTAGACTATATCTTTCGAAATATAATGATTTCATGATTGTTATCAGTCATCATTGTTCAATAGCCGTTCATTTATCACGTAATTCAAATGGGCTAATTAGCACAGTTTTGCAAACTTACGAAAATATTGACATCTTTTCTTAATATTATGCCTTTGGAAATACACGTTAGAGTGCAGGTCAGTTTAAGTACGATTTTTGTTTTTATTATTATAAATATACACATCATGGTTAAAAAAATTTACTTGAGCAAACATGCACGTGATGTTTTACAGTCAAAAAACGTCGTAAATCACCAATATTTTGCTCCAAAACATTCATAATTTTTTTATCAAAATAAGACACTCTTCATGACGCTATTTTTACTTTAGGACGTCACCGGGATTAAAACTTTCAAAATATTAATATATATATATATATATATATATATATATATATATATATATATATATATATATATATATATATATATATATATATATATATATATATATATATATATATCTTCATTTTCAATATGATTTAAACTTTTTCATCCATATTTCTAAGACACTCTATAGAATTACAATTTTTAGGGCGAGAAATTCATAATACCGCATGTAGTCTTTTCCTTAAATTTTAATTTAATTGTACGATGTAAGGAATATATCAATTTGATTTTCCATGGGCAAGATTATGATATACATTGTGGTTTCGACTTCAGTCACATTCAATATTCTAGAGTTATCGAAGTCCTTGATTTACTTTATTGACGCCTTTGCATTTTTATGGTACCATCAGTCACGTATCATCGTTTTTGAAAGCGGCGTCGGACTCATAATAAAACAAAAAAAGAGAACTTCCCCAAATCATGAAAATTCTAATGGGGTAGGGGAGCGTAGTATTCATGTATCTTTCAATTTCATTCATTATTTCCTACCCCTCCCCCCCCCCCCTCCCCCCGATGCTACGTGCCCGACCTCTGATATTTGTGAATTCAACCTTTAAAAAACTAATGGCTTTAATGCAAAATTCCACTGTAATATTAAACTAAAGCAAATGGTTTTATGATTGGGAGCGGCAATATACAATGCATAGCTATGTACTTTAAAAGGAGTGAGAAACATATAATTTGATGCGCATTTTTTCGGGAAATACCCTTACAGATTTGCGACTTGAAGATTAAATTTCTCACGTTTGCTTACTTTCAAACACCCCTTCTTGAAACGAACATGTCAATAACAACTCATGGTCATGCATACAACTACAAGTTTTAGAATGTATATACAGTGTACATGTAACTATGCACACTGGAACATCTACTGTATTGAAATACTTCCTTATTATTATAATAAATGAAAAGCGATGCAAAAGGCAATTTGCAATATATCAAGGTAATATTTATTTAAAACAGATTTTATATTTTACATGAAATAGAACGATAGAATATTGCAACCTGTTGAATCGTTAAGAAATCTTTTTAAATAGGATATTTAAAATCAAAATCCTAAAAAGTTTTAACGAGCTAAATCACGAATGCAGTGCAATCAAGACACCTTAATCGAATCATGCCATCGCAATTTAGTATAAATTTATTTTTCTGATAACCTTCTGAAAACATGACATTACATAATATCCGTGGTGTTTGCAGGTGAGAAGATAAACTCATTAAATATATTAAATATGAATTCATATTCAATTGAAGTTATGGGTTATGTTTACACATAAGCATTTTATATAAGAATATTTACATAAACATCGAACAATATAGAGTGTAAAATAGATAGCATGACCTGTATGTTAAATGAACTGTTTTAGTTGATTACAACACTTAAAAAAAAAGATCTATAACCGCTTCTCTCAAATAGAAAAACCAAAGCATAACACGATAAAATATGTCTTCTCCTATTCACTTTGCTAAATGTTACATAAAAGGCATAATATTATTACTTACCTACGGAAATTTAAAAATAGATATAATGTGTACGGCGCGTGCGCGCGCGCGCGTGTGTGTGTGTGCATACGTTAATTAGTATTTTCATATTTTTTAACAGAACAAGTTTTAAAGAAACATTCTAGAATTAAACCTATAAAGTAGGTATACTCGTAGTAATGTAAAAACTAACAACAGTTTAGTGATAGCGATCATGCAAATGTAACCAGGTACAGATTATCAGTTATGATGTACATCTAATGCAAAAGGGCAACAACCATTGATTATATTTGTCGTAAAAAAAACTGTGTTAAAGAGGCATGGTCACGAAACTTTCAAAGTTTGTAATTGTTATTGTTGTTGAATGTGTAGAATGCTTTATTTGAATATTTTAAATCAAAATTGATTATGAGCGCAATCGTTGAGTTATACTCAAGATACAGAACTCAACATTCTGTTACGTAAAAAAACACAGACCCTTTTTACATAATAAATGCTAGAAAAAGTAATATTTCAAACAAAATTTGGTGCGAGCTAACTTAACGTCTGCCAGTGCTCATAACATATAAAAACATACATATGAGCCATTTTTATTTAACAAAGAATTGCTAACGGTTAGCTCTAACTTTCCAACTTACATTCATATTTTGCCAGATTTTTTCTCGCTTGACCTGAAATTCATTGCAAAGAATTGTATAGATTTGAATGATTAAAATAGATTGAGATGTTAAGAAAAAATTTCAAATCGTGACCAAGACCTTTTAATGATCATGTTCAAATTTGATTCAAAGCAAATACTATTAAGAAAAAGTATGAGACACTCGATCTTTGCATTTTTAAATCGAACCAACTGTGCAACCATTGGTGTATCGATAAACCTGCATTCGATATGAATAATTCAAACAATGTAATTTGTTTCACCCAATGTGCGCAAAAATATAATTTTTCCATAATTTTTTGCGAAGGATAAATCCTTACATCTTTATTTGCTTTTGATATTTTAAAACGCAAAACGATTTAATAAATATTTAGATATCTGTATATAAAGTCCATATTAAAGATACGCATATTAACAGTCAAATTCAAGAGTTTTTCATACAACAAACAATATACTCATTCACTTCAATTTCTAAAAATCTCCCCAGAATTAAACCAAGATAATACTCAGACTTTTTAATTATTTTTGTATACATTTTGTGTATATGTAATTAAAACGAAGACTGACAAATAAAACTTTGAAGAAACGAAGTTTGGTACATATAAAAAAAACCGTCTAGAAAGGACATCAAAAAATCATCTGATGTCGTAAAGCATTTATGGATCATTTTAAAAGATATCTAATACAGACCGTCTTTTTGTAAACGTTGTCGTAACTGTGGTACAGGAGCGTGTTCCATTGTAAGAAATTTGTGAAAGGTGATACAGCAAAAAGAGGTGAATCAGCAGTAAACTGAAAGATAAAAAATATTTAAAGGCATTTCAAAATATGCATAAAACATATGTAATGCATGTTGTGTAGGCAATCAAAAAAGTTATTGAAAAAAGATATAAACATAAAATGTAATTAACCTTTTTTATGTTCAACATATGATTAACATATGTTAATAAACACATGTTAATCATATTATAACTATTCAAAATGTATGTTTGATATATGTTAAACATGCGATTAACGTATGTTTATTAAAAACATGTTTAACAAAAGGTGCTCGTTTTTTTTATGGCGAACAAATGTTTTAGAACATATGTTCAAGGTATGCTCAAGTAATATTGAACATACATGTACGTTGCAATTTCACCTATATGTATAAATCATTTTTAAAAGAAATAGCCAAATATTTCCAGTTTTAATAAATGCTGAATTGGGTTTTTTTTTTATTACATTTGTCTTTGAACAGTTTTAACAAGAGATTGGAGTTTCTGTGGGTTGTTGCTTTCTTGTGTGCTAATTAAATCTAGCCGTCAAATATTGACCTGCTTTCTTCTAATTCGCTAGGAGAATGACCGAGTAAATTGTGTTTCTTATTCAATTTGATGAAAATATTAAATATCACTAATAGTAAAAAAAAAACCAATCATATTAAGAAGTGTGTTGATTTACATAATGAAATGTGTATGTTTTCTGGAGGTGTTTCATGTTTTAGCAATGGTACAAGAAACGAAGACATTGATCTTCAAATTATATAACTTGGCATGACAGGATTGAAATTTTTGACATTGTATTCTCGTTAAATGTGAATATTTTATATATATTTCATAAAGGACAACATTGTACATTTGATATGGTCAAATTCATGAATCTACATATTTTTATAACGCGCCAACGCGCCTTACTCAATGTTTATGCACACACCGCTGCAATTAGACTATATCTTTCGAAATATAATAGTAATGCAATGATTGTTATCAGTCATAATTGTTCAATAGCCGTTCATTTATCACGTAAATAAAATGGGCTAATCAGCACAATTTTGCAAACTTACGAAAATATTGACATCTTTTGAAATATACGTTATAGCGCAGGTCTGTTCTAGTACAATTTTTGTTTTTATTAATATAATTATACACATTTAATTTTAGTTTAAAAAATTTATATGAGCAAGCATGCGCGTGATGTTTTAGAGTAAAAAAACGTCGGAAATCACCAATATTTTGCTCCAAAACATTCATAAATTTTTTTATCAAAATAAGACAATCTTCATGACGCCATTTTTACATTAAGACGGCACCGGGATTGAAATTTTCAACGTATCTTAATTATATATACAGGTATATATACTTATTTTCAATATGATTAAAAAAAATTCATCCATATATCTAAAACACTCTACAGAATTATAATTTTGGGGGGGGGGGGGGGGCGAGAAATGCATAATACCGCATGTAGTCTTCTCCTTAACTTTTAGTTTATTACTGTGGAATCATTAGATTTCGTGGTGGCTCAATTTTCGTGGATTTCGTGGGTACCTATAATCCACGAATTAACATCCTCCACGAATAATATATTAGGGTTAAAAAGTAATATTTCGTTTTGTAGGTATTAGAAAATACACGAAATTACGTCCCCATGAACCTATAAAATTTCAGCAATCCACGAAAATTGGTCCCCACGAAAATTAATGATTCCACAGTATACGATGTAAGAAATAAATCAATTTGATTTTTCTATGGGCAAGATTATGATATACTTTGTGGTGTCGAATTCAGTCACATTCAATATTCTAAGTCCTAGATCTACTTTATTGAAGCCTTTGCATTTTAATGGTACCATCTGTCACGTACATGTATCATCGTTTTTGAAAGGGGGCGCCAGACACGTACATGTATCATCGTTTTTGAAAGGGGGCGCCAAACTCACAAAAATACAACAAAAAAGAGAACTTCCCAAAATCATGAAAATTCTAATGGGGGGGGGGGGGGGCGTAATATATAATATCTTAATATCCTACCCCCCACCCCGATGCTACGTGCTTGGCCTCTGATATTATTTGTGAATTCAATCTTTAAAAAAGTTAAGGCTTTTATGCAAAATTCCACTATAGTATTAAAACTAAAGCAAATGGTTTTATGATTGGGAGCGGCAATATACAATGCATAGCTATGTACTTAAGGAGTGAGAAACGGATATTTTAATACGCATTTTTCGGGGAATACCCTTACAGTTTTGCGACTTGAAGATTAAATTTCTCACGTTTGCTTACTTTCAAACACCCCTCCTTGAAACGAACATGTTAATAACATGCATACAACTACAAGTTTTTGAATGTATATAATTATGCACACTGGAACGTCTACCGTATTGAAATACTTCCTTATTATTATTATAATAAATGAAAGGCAATCCAAAAGACAATTTGCAAGATATGTCAGACTTAATTATCAAGATAATATTTATTTAAAACAGATTTAAATTTTACATGAAATAGAACGATTGACTAATGCAAACTGTTGAATCGTTAAGAAAGTTAACCTTTAAAAATAGGATATTTAAAATCAAAATCCTAAAAAGTTTTAACAAGCTAAATCACGAATGCAGTGCAATCAAGACATAGTTCACCTTAATCGAATCATGCCATCGCAATTTTGTATAATTTTATTTTTCTAATCACCTTCTGAAAACATGACATTACATAATATCTGTGGTGTTCGCAGATGAGCTGATAAATCCATTAAATATATTAAGTATGAATTCATATTTAATTGAAGTTATGGGTTGTGTTGACACATAAGCATTTTATATAAAATATTTTCATAAACATTAAACAATATTGAGTGTAAAAAAGATAGCAATGTACAATAATACAATAATACATGTAGATCCTGTATAAATAAAATCACTTTTCCCCCCTGGATATTCTTATGTTTATAATCATTAGTCCCTTTTCTAAGAGGATGATTTTATAGTCATATCACATGTTGAGTATTGCAGTTCTCAAAAAGATCCTTAATAATTGTTTATATATGGGATATAAACCTACATCAAACTCTGAACCTTCTTGTGGGGCCGAAGAATTGTCCATGGGCCAAGGTCTTAACAATTATAAAGAATCATCTGGCTGATTAGTTTCTGAGAAGAAGAGTTTTAAAGATTTACTCTACATATTCCTATGTTAAACTTTGCCCCCCCCCCCATCCATTGTGGCCCTACCCTACTTCCGGGGGCGTCATTATTTTCACAACTTTGAATCAACACTACCTGAGGATGCTTCCACACAAGTTTCAGCTTTCCTGGCTGATTATTTTCGAAGAAGATTTTAAAAGATTTACTCTACATTTTCCTATGTAAAACTTCTACACCCCCTCCCCATTGTGGCCCCACCATACCCCCGGAGGTCATGATTTTCACAATTTTGAATCTATAATACCTAAAGATGCTTCCTCACAAGTTTCAGCTTTCCTGGCTGATTAGTTCTTGAGAAAAAAAAATTTTACTCTATATATTCCTATGTTAAACTTCGACCCCCATTGTGGCCCCACCCTACCCCTGGGGATCATGATTTTCACAACTTGAATCTACAGTATATAAGGATGCTTCCACACAAGTTTCAGCTTCCCTGGTCTTATGGTTCGTGAGAATTAAGAAAATTTTTGAATTTTTTTGGAAAATTTTCATAAAATCCTAATTATCTCCCTTTGCAAAAAGGCGTAGTCCTTAATTTTCACAACTTTCAATTCCGTTAGGCTAACGATGCTTTGTGCCAAGTTTGGTTGAAATTGGCCAAGTGGTTCTTGTGAAGATGTTGAAAATGTGAAAAGTTTACAGACAGACGGACGACAGACAAAATGTGATCAGAATAGCTCACTTGAGCTTTCAGTTCAGGTGAGCTAAAAAAGATCTATAACCGGTTCACTCAAATTGAAGAACAAAAGCATAACACGATAAAATATGTCTTCTCCTATTCACTTTGCTAAATGATACGTAAAAGGCATAATATTATTACTAACCCACGGAAATAAAAAATAGATAGAATGTGTACGGCGCGCGCGCGAGTGTGTGTGTGTGTGTGCATATGTAAATGAGTTTTCATTTTTTTTATTCTAACAGAACAAGTTTAAAAGAGATATTCTAGAATTAAACCAATAAAGTAGGTATACTCGTAGTAATGTAAAAACTAACAACAGTTTAGTGATAATCATGCAAATGTAACCAGGTACAGAATATCAGTTATGAAATGATGTACATCTAATGCAAAAGGGCAACAACCATTGATTATATTTGTCGTAAAAACTGTGTTAAAGAGGCATGGTCACGAAACTTTCAAAGTTTGTAATTGTTATTGTTGTTGAATGTGTAGAATGCTTTATTTGAATATTTTAAATCAAAATTGATTATGAGCGCAATCGTTGAGTTATACTCAAGATACAGAACTCAACATTCTGTTACGTAAAAAAAAACCACATACCATTTTTTACATATTAAATGCTAGAAAAGGTAATATTTCAAACAAAATTTGGTGCGAGCTAACTTAACGTCTGCCAGTGTTCATAACATATGTAAACAAACGCATGAGCCATGTTTACATAAAAAACATTGCTATCGGTTAGCTCTAACTTTCCAACTTACATTCATATTTTGCCAGATTTTTTCTCGCTTGACCTGCAATGCATTGCAAAGAATTGTATAGATTTGAATGAATAAAAAAATTGAGATGTTAAAAAAAATTCAAATCGTGACCAAGACCTTTTAATGACCAAGTTCATTTGATTCAAAGCAAATACTGTTAAGAAAAAGATGGGGCAACTCGATCTTAACATTTTTAAATCGAACCAACTGTACAACCATTGGTGTATCGACAAACCTGCATTCGATATGAATAATTCAAACAATGTAATTTGTTTCATCCAAAGTGCGCAAAAATACAATTTTTCCAGAATTTTTTGCGAAGGAGAAATCCATTACATCTTTATTTGCTTTTGATATTTTAGAACGCAAAAAGATTTAACAAATATTTAGATATCTGTAGATAAAGTCCATATTAAAGATACGCATATTCACAGTCGTATTTAAGAGTTTTTCATACAACAAATAAAATACTAATTCACTTGAATTTCTAAAAATTGCCCCAGAATTAAACCAAGATAAAAATCAGATTTTTAAATTATTTTTGTTTATATTTTATGTATATGTAATTAAAACGAAGACTGACAAATAAAACTTTTAAAAAGGGCTTATTAAACGCATGTAAGATATTTAAGTATAATCAATGCGATGTCTAATATAAGTAGGTTCGATTGAACCATATTTTATCGTATAAACTCAATGGGATTGGGTTCAAGTTCCAAAACTTATTATGTCCTTTTCCTAAAAAAAAAACATAACAAATATTTTCTAACCATAATAAAAGGTCACTTAACATATGCAATATGTATCTCATACGTTACTTAATTACTTATGGCACTATATAATGGATATAAAAAAGGAAGTATGGTACATATCAAGAAAACCGTTTAGAAGGGATATCAAAAATTCATCTGATGTCGTAAAGCATTTATGGATCATTTTAAAAGATATCTAAAACAGACCATCTTTTCGTAAACGTTTTTGTAACTTTGGTATAGGAGCTGTGTTCTTTTGTAAGAAATCTGTGAAGGGTAATACAACAAAAAGAGGTGAATCAGCAGTAAACTATTTAAAGGCATTTCAAAATATATGCATAAAACATATGTTATACGTGCTGTGTAGGTGAAAAAGATATTAACACAAAATGTAATTAACCTTTTTATGTTCAACATATGATTAACATATGTTAATAAACACATGTTAATCATATTATGACTATTCAAAATGTATGTTTGATATATGTTAAACATGCGAATAACATATGTTTATAAAAAAATATATGTTTAACATTTGGTGCTCGTTTTTTATGGCGAACATATGTTTTAGAATTTATATGTTCAATGTATGCTCAAGTAATGTTGAACAAACGTTGCAATTTCGCCTGTGTATGAGCCAGCTTTAAATCATTTTTAAAAGAAATAGCCAAATATTTCCAGTTTTAATAAATACTGAATTGTCTTTTTGATTACACTTTTCTTAGAACCGTTTTAACAAGAGCTTGGACTTTCTGTGGGATGGTACTATCTTGTTTGCTCATCAAATATAAATCTTGACCTGCTTTCTTCTAAATCGCTAAAAGAAGCTCATTAATATTTATAGACAGTCAAAACTGGAAAGTTCTTTGCCAAAATTTGCTCTGCTGTGTGAAATTGACGCTGTTTCTGCAAAATATACACCTCTGGGTTAAGCGAGTGTTATTGCGTTCAATTAGTTAATGACTGAACAGCTAAGCATTAATAGACCCCGCCTTCGTCAAATCAGAGTTTGTCTCGTACTGCCAAGTCCAAGCTGTTAAAACGGTTCTATTGATGTGCTTAAAACTTGGGGGATTTGAGATTGATTTTGTGCCGGTTCTGGTATTTAAAACATCTAGGAGGATATATTGAGTGAAACAAAATGTGTTTATAGCCTCTGTTATACACATGTAGCTTTATCTGCTTTTGAATTGTCGAGTCACCTTTTCTTTAAATCATTCATTAATGCATTTGTTATTGCATTTGCTATGGCAAACGTATTAATGAATTATGTAATGAAAAATGCATTTAATGCATTTGTCAATAAAGGTTCTCTCAAATATTAGACAGGTTGCTAACATGAATGTTTTTCTTGTCTTTGCTATCAATTTTAACACTAAATTTAATTGTTTAGGGTGCTTACTCTGCCTAACTAATTTCAGAAGAGCTTCATTCGGGATTTTCAATAAAATTTTGTGTGCCAATCTACGGGTTATTAGCTAGATACAGAACTCAAAATTATGTTATGTTAACAGATCTAGAGCACAAACCTTGTCTTTGTTTATATATTGAAGAAAAAGCAAGGTTTCAAACAAATTTTGAATTTTTGATTTGAGAAAACATAACTTCTACCAGTGTTCATTACATATGTAAACAAACCTATATGACAGGAGCCTTGTTTACATCACACTGTAAGCTCTGTATCTTGAAAGTAGCTCGATAATTTACATTCATATTTTGCCTGACCTTTAGAAATATACTAGTAAATCATTGTAAGATTGTAATGGAAAAATTATCTTTAAAAAACTCAACATCGAATTATATATCACAACCTTTGGTTTATCGACAAACCAAACATTCGATGTACATGTATATGCATAAAGTTCAATGATATTTGTTCAGTTCACCCAAAGTGCGCAAAAGACATTTTTTAAACGTATATGCGAAGGAGAAAACCTTACATTTTGAACGTCATCTCTTTATTTACTTTTAGTGTTTAAAACGCAATACGTTTTAACAAATATCTAGATATCTATAAATGAGATACGCATGCCGTCAACCAGATTCAAAGGTTATTCATGCAAATAAAACGAAAATCGCAATCATTTGACTTTTTAAAAATAAAAATGCATAACTAAAATACAATATATATAACTAGAATTATTTATTGATTCACTCGTGTAGGTGATTTTCATACGAACGATAATTATGACACTAGGAAGTAGATTACGCATCTAGGATAGTTTATTGCATATAAAAGGAAAAGTCCGAATATACGTTGGTTGCGGTAACATTTGACATCTTTTTAAAAAATGATTCATTAATGCATTTTTCATTTACACTTTAATATCATAGCTAACTATGATGTCATAAATATATTTGATATCCATTTAATCAAACTTAATCGAGGGAGTAGGGTTGTTAAGATATATATAAACTAAAGTATAATGAAGAATAAAAAAAATAGTTCATTTTTTCATCTATAAAATGTAATGGTTTCCTGTATGTTTTATACATAGCTCTTCTCAAAGAAATTTATATAGTCTAAAAAGACCGTATGGTCAAACCATCGAGGCCCATCCAGCCGTTTTATGGTTTTACAATATTTCCACTTTCTACCCAAAAGTCTGTTTAGACCAGGAAGTTGTTGCTCCATTTCATAATGTTTACAAGCATTTAAATGTTCGAGTAGGTCTTGGATGAATGCGTTTATTATGGTCAGACATTAGCAGACATTGCCAATAAACTGTTGTGCTTTTTAACGTCGGATATTTTTTGTATTAAAATTACCAAACATTTTTTTTCTGTCAAATCGATTAATGGTTGTGATAGTGTTTCCATTTTACTAATATGAATAAATATGGACATCGGAAGGTAAGTTCTTTTGCTTTTATACAATCCGTAAACGTCTGAATAAATCGTCTGGGAATAACACTAGTATTGATTTTTTCTGTGAATCTAAATTCCAATCAGACCATCGAGACATTTAGTGTGCAAGAGTTATTGATTCTTGTAGGACGTTTGTTATTGAAATAAGCACATATATCCCATTATTCGTTAAGATGTGTTATTAAGATAGCTTAAGCTTTTTAATAAGACTCGGGGGGGGGGGGGGAGAGAGAGAAAAGAGGACTGACTACATCATAAGTTTTATCTATTTTCTAAAGTGAGATCGTTTGTCGATCCTTTCTGTAATTTTTAAAGCTAAGCTTTTATAGTTCCTTACCTGAACGTGATAAACAGGTTTCTGTATATTTGTGCATTGTATTTTTAGCGGCATCATCTTCTGTCAATTTAAATCCGATTTTTTAAGTCGTGAATTTCAATCATATTTTGTTTTTGGTTTTTGTCAATAATAATTATCAAAAATATGCCAGTACCACGTTTAGGCTCAAAATGAAATAGCTAGGCGAGTTGTTAATTATGTATGCCATTTTAGTTCACTTTTTACGTCGTTGCAAAATTCTAACCAAACAGTAGATTATTTTCAGCAAAACCAGTTCAATTAAACCACTCCAAAATTAAATTTGAATATGCTGCGATATAAGTAATATTTAAAGCACATGTTTGTCGATCATAGCGTTATTCTGTCCTGTTTGGGCCCTTATTCCAGTACATGTCCAGTATTAAAATGAACACAACTAAAAATCTTTTAGGTTGATTTTTTTCAATTGTAGAATCTTGGCTATTCTTTCTTTTTACAATTAAACATTGGCCTTCTTCGGACTAAACTAAGCTATTCAAAATTTCAGTAAGCATGGACATCTCAAGGGTAAAGCATTAGATAAATATGTGGCACCTGAGCGAATTCATAACATACAAAAAAGTCATAAAATATAAATGTTAGTTTCATTTATTTTATTCACTTTGTTGTACTCATATAGATTCATTTTCAAATTTAATACGATTTATATTTTTTTATTTACTCAACATTGAAGGTTAAAGATATGCTTAAAGAGTTGTCGACTGATTGCGAGCACAGATACCTATTTATTCTTTCATTCGAATTCAAATCAATTTATTCATCAACAGATTTCATACTTTAATTTGATGTACATTAGCATAGATTCCATATACATGTATTTTGTACAATCCGACTTCATGGTCGCTATTTCTCAAAGGTTTGAAGAATACATGTCCAAGAAAAACAAAGATATTTCATGTGATGATATATGAGCGTGAAACGAAAAAATGGGTTACATATTTTCTTCATTTTGATAAGTTTCCCTTCTATTACTGTTTTATGAAAGTTAATTCTATTTCTAGCAACATAATGTTATGCGGGAAACATAGGCATCTTCAGGACGTTATTTTATTTTTCTTACAAAAAAATCCTGCCTATCTATACATGTACATGTATCATTAGGTTGGGATATTTCTTTATATTGAGAACAATACATGTACATAATTCCAAGTGTATGCGCGTTACAGGTACATACAATTGGAATTTCGATGAAATCAGACACGATTTAATCTTTTATACCGTCAAACGATTTCAACTAAACAGAAATCTTCATCTTTCATGGAATACTTTTGAAAATATGTGATATAGAACCGCTTCATTTTATAAAAGAAGTTTAATGCGTTCGATGTGTAGTATCAAAAGTTATTGTCATTTTGTATGAAGAAACGCTACAGAAATTTGCAGTCAAACCATGTAGCAGGTATTCAAGTTTAATGTTCTGTATCACCTCAAGTTCAACAAACAAATAAATCATCTTGAGACACCCAAGCAGAGAAAAACTCACCAAAAAAATCATCTTGATAAGGATGTAATTTATTTTCCTGTAAAACTTGAGTACCCAAGAGACACAAAAATGGGCATGGATGACATCAAATATTTTTAAAATGTTTTGTAAAGAAAAACGACAATATTGTCGGTCAGATAAAAATCATTTTTAATTAAAAATCAATATCGCTGCTATTTTCTTAAATTTTACATTTTCATAAATAGCGGATGTATCTTACATTTTGGCAAAACAATATTTTCAGTAAAACTTTTCCGCTATCAAAAATTATTACCAACGATGAAGCTAGGTTTTTTGTCAATAAAAGATAACATTACAGCATATCAGGTTCCATTAATGACATTTATTGAAAAAATGACGTTGAAAATAAACGAATATAATGCATTAAAGTTTTAGAAGGCCACTCTAAACAGCATATACTTAAATATTTGACAAGATTGCCTAAACATCATAACTCCGAAAATGGCATTTTTAACAAGGAAAGGCTTCCAAAATCAAAACTATAATACAAAAGGCAAAAAAGTGGCCAAAAATTATGCCTTTCTAACAAATTATTTATAATCTTTATAATAAGTAAAGTATACGACTAAGATACACGTACATTTTTTATACGAAATGTATCTCTTTGAAAAATATTGAAAAGTAATTTTGTTTACTTGTATAAGTATAATTATGCTGTGATCAGAATTCATATATTTGTATTACCTTATTAATAAGTTAAAATTGAGCATTGCATAAACAAAATTAAAATAAAGATTTTATCATTCTTTAGATATATATCTTAAAGACATTCTCAAAAACCTCTATCCTTATATAAAGAGCAGCTAAAAGCAAATCATAACAAAACAACTAGGCCTCCATGCAGCTGCTATATTTCGTTTGTTTCTTGATGCAAATGCTTTAATGAGACGCATCTAATGACATTTTTATATCAGAGTACTTTACCTTACTTTAAACTTTTGCTGATTCAATTAAGAATGAAATAATTTTATGGGTATAACACATTTCAAATATACGGGAGCGGTTAGAATCTCTTTAATGTCTTAATTTCATGTAGAAGTATATGTAACAAATTGTTATGCCTGACAAATCCTGAATAAATAATAAACGGGATATAGATAGCAGACAAGCTGGCTATATAAGATATCGCGTAACATATCTGAAACGACTCGACAAAATACCTCAGTGCACACAGCTCTACTGTAGGACACAACATAAATAAATAAGTTTTGAGAGTACAATTTGTTAACAGAAAGATTTTACTACGTATGATTTTTTTATTTATATAATATAAAATATAAAAACAGCATAAGCTTGTGGGTTTTTGTTTTTTTTTTTGTTTTTTTTTTTGCCTTTTTTGGGGCTGTTTTTGATGCAATCTCATTGAACATATCATATTTTCAGAGTATTCAAATGTCTTGCATTCTTTGTAATGCACGTCACAATTTCCAACAAAAGGAAGGTATTCATAAATTTTTAAGTGATATGTGACATGCACATGTAGAATTCGTTATCAGAATTTATTTTGCGATGAGGTCACATTTTTCTGCAAAACTGATTTCAAATCTTTTGCAATTTCCAAACAACCAACAAAAGCATCTGTTGCCTCAAAAAAGTATGCTTAACGAAAGCATTTGGGAGTTGTTTGTTTGTTTTTAAATTTATTTATTTATTTATTTTACTGATTCCTCATTTGTTATGTTTCTGTTTTCAGGAACGAGACTATTTACCAGAGTCTTCCTATTCCTTCCCTCCAAATGAATACTACGACAATCCATTGTATTCCCACCCCACAAAAGTAGGCCACTCGGCCCTAGGTGTGTACCCGGATTACCTCCCACAGACGCCCAGCACCCTCTACCCATATGGATATCGGGCAAAAGAGGGCTCGCTGGACCGGCTGCATGAGACAGCGTCATCCCGATCCCGATCTCGGAAAACGGCACGGATCGTGTGGACACTGGTGGCTGTTGTATTTGTTACTGCCATAGTCGCTGGAACAGCCGTTATTATCTATCTCACTAGTCAATGTAAGTTTACGTCTTATTCTAAACATGTATGTTAAAGAGGCTAGTCAACAAATTAACCATCAGATCTTCCTTAGATTTTTATAAATTATGCTTTACATTGTAAGTAAAAAATAATTATTGTAAATGTAAGAGTTTTGGTAAAAAAAAAAATCATCAAACTGACAATGCGTTACTAGTTTTATGATAAATAACATGTGTATTGTATAAAGCATAATAATTCATGTGATTTTTTTTTTGGGTTGTGTTGGTCGTCTAACTCATTGTTGTCATAAAAGGAGACAGGATACCATGATAGCAAAATCTAGCATAAATAATTTTTAAGTTGTAAAGAGATATTCAATATACATGTGTATATACTAGTAGGCTTTGAAATTTGAGTATTTTCCAATATAGTCTGAAATGGCCACGTCAATCGAGCCCTCTTAAGGGACAAGTATTTCAATCTCCACCAACACGCTCGCTGGTCCATTTGCTGGATGGTGGGATTATTCACAAATTTAGTTTATTTAAAAATACGAATTTTAAAAGTGGAAAACTGAACGAGTTATTTTTTTTCAAAATGTCAAATCGTGTTGCATGTCTGTAAATCAAACAGATGATTTAAGAAATGTTGAGGGTATGAATGCTTAAATGTATGTAAAACAGCTAATCCAGGCACGGAGCATCGTTTTTGAAAGTGGGGGGGGGGGGGGGGGGCAGACTCATCCAAAAAATCTTGACAAGCAAAAAAAAAAAAAGGAAAAGGGGGGAAATTTTAAACTCCAAAATGTTCAAAATCGTAATCCGGGGGGGGGGGGGACTAGTATATAACTTCAATTTCACTTCTCATTTCCTTATTTTCATATCAATTTTTTACATACTCCCAAAAAAGTGGGGGTGGGGCAACTCCATGATAATTCAATTTTTTATATGTAAATTTTAACAAATTTGTTGCTGCGAGAAAAAGTGGGGGGGGGGGGGGGGGAGGCGGGGGGGGGGGGCAGGCTACGTTCCTGTAATCACATTAAACTTGCATAGTTGATAATACAGATTCTTGTTCCCTGAACCTAAATCACCTACATTTAAAACTTATGGTGGTCTATAATTGGCGTGCGTCTTCACTGAGACGGAAGAGTTGTTTCTTCTGGGAGCTACGATTTTTGCAAAGAATACTCTGGTTTGAGGACCGCACAATCATTTCACACTGAGCCAAGTCGCCTACTGTTACTTCGTTAACGTATACATGAAGTTAAGCTATTCCAAATATTTTAAAGCTTGCGTCTTAGAGGCAAGTCACGGCTTTTCCCATGCTCTCTCTTACCAATGCGTTTCAGATTCCTTAAGAAATAAATAATGGAAATGTAATGCAGATGTTTACTACTTTGTCAGAATTTTAATTAATCGTCATACATATTTTTTTTAAATACCAGTACATATATAGCGGTAAATTAGTGTGTCCCAGGTACCAAACATTAAAGTTATTTATAACACCCAACAACCACCACCACCCACCACCACCACCCTGCACTGGTAGTCGGAGCTCAGTTGTCCGAGTTACCGGTACATTTATAAGTATCTCGTGTTTGTTATTAAAGTTGTCTTTATAAAATTTGATGGTTTATATGAATAAAAATGTATGCACGTAACTATTTTAATTAACTTTTATTACCTTGTGATTCAATTTCAACGATTTGTTCGCTTTATACCACGTTTTGAAGTGGACATGGAAATTCAGTTTGAATTGTATTTTAAATATATTATAATGATACATGCATATTCTCGTTTGTTCTGATGAAAAAATATATGAATATAACAAAAAAACAGTGCTGTTTTATTCGGTTAATCCATGTTTAGACTTAGAACAACTGCACAGAAAAGCAAATTGAACTCGCTGCTCGGTCGATATGCTTTCTGTGACGTCGATACATGGATGGAAAAAAGAAACTGTTTATATAATATCATTCTTTGTTCTTATCATCACTATCATATTACAAACATTGTGTCCTCTTGTGATTGTCTTTTTAAATGCCCGAGTTTTGATACTATTATCAAGATGCTTGAAGATTTTACAGCGTATCTCCGATTGTTATTTTAAAGTTATAATTTACAGTGTATATGTACAAATGAAAATTCCCTACATGTATCATGGATATTCATAAAAAAAATCAAGGGTATACCTCTATTATTTTATATCATTTGCTTGTAATTTTAGCTTCGAATAAGAAAGAGATGCCAAAAGCGTACGCCTTCAAAGGAAGTTTGAAATCACAGCAGCAATGGAATGCGCTGTACAGCGACAAAAATTCGGCAGCTTATAGAGATGCAGCGAGAGATTTTGAAATAATGGTACACGAGTAAAAGAAAGGAAATTTTAGTATAAGTTTTCTTTGCATCAAAATTCATTTTATGAAAATAAACTTGAGCTTAATACATTTTTTAATGGTAGTGGTTGGTGTATTCTTCACGTTTCACATCTCTTGTATTTTGTATGTTTTATACAATGTATATTTATCTCTATCATAGATGAAAGGCGTATACACAAACACAGACCTTGAAGCCTTGTATGGCTATACAACTGTGGAGGATATCAAGTACGTGCCATATAGGTGTTCTGTATTATTAAGTTCAATTATGAACTTAGAAAATTAGGATCCATCTCATATAAATGATAGTCAATGAAGGTTAAAACGTTTCCATATCCTCCTCTCTGCTGTGTTTCCTATACAGTCAACAAAGTCCACTACAATTCATTAAAAGTATGAAGAGAATGAATAGCAATATCTATATGCAGACTATTCAATTGTGGTGAACTTCTTGCTTAGAAAATCTTCGTGACAAAGTTAAAAGGAATCACTCTTTGAGTATTACGAGGGGATACTTTTGGTCAGGGCGTGATCAAATCGCAAAAAAAGAGGCCGACGGGATTTATGATAGATTTGATCACGTCCCGACAGACATTTTGATCTCATAATATTCAAAGAATGATTCCTTATTATTTATTTAACAATATTTTCAGTATCGCCGCTTATGGCCCAACATTTCATTTGAATTTATTGGACTGTACATTACAAAATCGATTCGTTGTGTTATCATAAAAAAAGACAGTGGAAAATGTAAATAAAAACAAATAAAACAAAAAATGGTTATAAAAAGCACAGTATATATATACATGTACAACACGGAATACATGGTCAATAACTTTAGCGTAACTATCAGTGCCACTTTTGGTAGTCATAATACATGTACTTTCATCAGGGTTCCTGCAATAGACTGCATGTGGATTGTATTTGTAGGGAGGGGAGTGTGGTGTTCGTCTACGTTGTCGTATTTTACCCGCCATCATCCACCAGTGGTTCTGACGTCACGGTTACTTCCGTCCAAAATCATCTACAACAAGCCGTAACCGACGGGAAGATTTCCCAGTTGAACCCAAATATTGTTGTAGATCCCACAACAACCGTCAGCCTTCAAGGTACAATATTTACAGTCTATTACTATTCTCGTACACACCATTCTTAAAGTGTAAGTCGTTCAGTTTAATCAGCAAAACAAAGTTTGGCCACATGTCAATCTGTCAATTCTGATTCACAAGAGGCATTTTGGCCCATTTTCGTCTACATAGCAAGAGAACGGTAAAGATGATGCATATCTTAACTATAAAACACAATGGTTCTTGAAATTAAACCCATAAAATCATTAAGCAAATTTGGGATTGTGCAAGTAAACAGAACGAAAGGAGCAACGCGTGAGTATAATTAAATCTTCCTTCGATTTTAGAAATATCACTCAGTGAGCTACCGACTACTTCATCAACATTGCCGACAACAACAGTTGAGCAAACCACAACAACGACAGAAACGCCCACAACAACAATAACGCCAACAACAACAACACCCAAACCAACAACAACGCAAAAACCAACAACAACAACAGAAATGCCCACAACAACAACGCCAGAACCCACAACAACACCCGTAACAACAGAAATCCCTACAACAACAACGCCAGAACCCTTGACAACAACTGAAATGCCCACAACAACTACTACACTAGAACCAACAACAACAACAGAGCCAACAACAACGTTAACGCAAGAGCAAACAACAAAAGCGTCAGAGCCCACAACAACAGAAGGTTCAATGAGTATCCCTACAACATCACAGAGCTCAACCATACCAACAACTACTACTGAACGACCAACGACAACAGAAGGTATAAATATATACATTCTCTCTGAATGTATTTTCTGTCGTTCCAAATGTCGAGTCCTACATGTACATATTGTTTGTGAATTGTTGCAGCTCCCCCTCAGCCTATTATATTTGATGGGACGATCAAAGTAAACCAAACTTGGGATGACAAATTAAATGACACAAGCAATCCAGAGTATCAAACGGTTAAAGACGACTTCGAAAACACCGTAAGTAAAGATAACATAACTCAGAAAATTTTACATAGTCCATATGAGTTCGACTTTGCCAATAACGTGAGAGAGTTTTTGATGTAGATGGACACTCTGTACAGGAATAGTTCCTTTGGAGACAGATACAACAGCACTCACGTGACCGGAATTCAGTGAGTTCTTTTTAAAAACATTGAAATTTAAAATTTTGTTTAAAAAATCATTTCTCGAAATCATCTAAGTAATAAAAAAAAATGTATTTAGTGATTAACTTTCAATTCTTGAGCATTCTTATTTTTTTCATTTTTTTTGTCAGGAAAGGGAGTATAATTTTCATTTACATTATTATCTTCAACCCTGACCCTCCTACTCCCCCGCCCCCAACTCCCTCGACGAACTCTACAGAGGATAAGAATGTCACCTCCGCCACCCCAGCACCCACTCGACCTGTCCCCATTATAACCGTCTCCATGGTAACCACGGTGTTGACGACAGCGATCACCACGGGCGAGATTACGAAGATCTCCACGACATTAGTCATCGATGAAACCTCTGTCGTTGAGGTTGAAGGTACGCGCTGATTTCTTGTTTCACCCTTTTGTAAGGTGGCTCACTACACTGTGAAAAAAAATCAGTAGAAAATGGCTTGGAAATAAAAGATAGCATGGTACATATCAAAAGTTTATTGATCAAAATTTATGTCTTAGAAACCCGATATTTTAACTACTAAAGTATGATGATATCAATCAAATCCATCATTACAAATATTTTTAGAAACACTTAAAACGCCATCTATCACCTTTATGTTGTTTGCTGCCTTAATCTTAATTTGCAAATGTAAGAAAAAGAGCTTAATTAAGAAATTACCGATTTATACGTACATTGCATATAACTCAAATCTGGCATGAACTTTGGTATAAAGAGAGAACAACAACGACGACCACAACAACGACGACCACAACAACCACACCAGCAACAACAACAACTGAAACAACACAACCACCTTCTACAACTACAACAACACCTACGACAACAACAACGCCCACGACAACAACTAAAACAACACCGACAACAACACCCACGATTACAACAACTCCCAAGACAACAACTAAAACAACAACACCGACGACAACAACAACGCCCAAGACAACGACAACAACACCCACGATTACAACAACAACAACAACTCCCAAGACAACAACTGAAACAACAACACCGACAACAACACCAACGAAAACATCAACGCCGAAGACAACAATAGCACCGACAACAACACCAACGAGAACAACAACAACGCCCACAACAACAACTAAAACAACAACAACCATGATGACGCAAGCGCCTTCCAAAACAACAACACCTATGACAACAGTAGAGACTCCAACAACAGAGGAATCAGTGACACCTCCATCGAAAGATCTAGCCGAGATGGTTGTATTGACTGACGTGGAATTGCACCAGGTTCCGTACCACCCTGACTATGCCGATCCTAGTAGTTTTATGTACAAGAGTATGGAGTCCACTCTCATTTCAACGGTAATATCAAAAATCATTTTACTTCGAGAATTATTCATAAAGAAATACTCATATTGGTTTAACGTTATACTCGCAATCATCAGAAATTGTTGAATTCGCGAAAGTCGCATCAGCGTTGGTCAGCCTTCAATCAATAGGCTGATTCCGTAGCTGATATGTCAAGATGTGTCAGGTAAAAATAATTTTAATATGTCAGTAATTGAAGTTCAAAAATCTTTGTTAAGATTAAGAGTATATAAAAATCTAAACTGATTTCTCTATGTATGACTTTCATACAGACCATCAGTGTCAATTAACGGTCATTGCAAAAAAAATACATTTTGGCCTAACGGTACTTTAATATCTTTTACAGAAGTATATTGCGGCACGCGAAGTCCGTGCAGTTCGTGTTCTAGCTCGATCGATGTAGTATTAATTGATTTATAATTGATTAATTTATTTTAGATGGGTGAAATATTTATTTTGCAAGTGCAAGTTGACTATTCAGCAAAATGTTATATGTAACTAGTGTTTCACACATGCATACATGTACATGTATGTGCGGATCCTCTGAAAGGACTATGTGCAGTATGGTCAAATATCTGCCCCCGATTTTAACCAATTTTTTAATAGTATCGTATAAAAATAAAATCTTCACAAATCATTGTATGGATGATGCCTATAAACTTTTATCTTGAGTTTAGTCATCATTGCTCATTCACTATTTATCTATGACGTCACCAAAATGACCTATTTCCCGCAAATTTGCAAACAAATGAAAATATTCTCATTTTTGCTCTATATTTTGCATTCGGAAGTATAGAGCACAGGTCTGCTCAAGTGCGATTTTAACATATTTTTTTCTTCAGATAGTTATACACATTATACTAAAAAATGGTACTTGAGCAAGCCTGCGCTCGATGTTTCCTAGTCGAAAAACCATCGGAAAACACCCATATTTTGCTAAAAAATATCAATTTATCAAAATAATGCAATCTTCATGACGTCATTTCTACTTTATGACGTCACTGTGGTGATAACCTTTTACACCTTTATTTCCAATATGATTTTAACTATCTTTCACCTTATTTTCAAAGCTCTTTCTAAAACTTTGATTTTGGGGGCAAAAAATGCATTAAACCGCACTTAGTCCTTTACAAAGTTGTCAAATATATTTTACAAAACTTATTTTAAAAAGATAGACGCTGGACTAACCCCAATCCCCGCATGAAAACCTCTGATATCGTCATAAATTTAGTTCTCGAGAAGGTACATGTATAATTACGTGATATAGGTTATAGATGCAGACTTAAAAAAAAAACATTTCAGTTACACCCCCCCCCCCCCCCCCCACACACACACACACACACACACGGTCGTAGAATAAACAATTTTTCATGGAAATCAAAAAAATTCTGGTTTTTTTTTTTAATGTGAATTAAGTATATTTTTCCTCCGAAAACTAACAAGTACCAGAAAAAAATTAGTATTTTGGTACGAAGTAACAAAAGTACAAGTTGTCAAATAATTACCCTTTTTTTGGCGGGAAAAACGACAGACGATAATTCTGTTGCACAGACACTGCACTGTGATCATATTTAAAAATTTAATTGCTAATATCATTACCCTTAATGTAGTAAAATACGAGTGATTATTAATAATGCTTAGGCAATCGAAGGAACGTAAGATAAGGTGTAACGTTATGGGTCAAACTACAGAACCTCACAAAACTTTTGAATATTACGTTAGGGGCCATTGCACAGCTGTTGCATTGTCCAGTGTTGAACAACGATCGACCATTTTGACTGGAGGCGGTAAAGAAATGTAAGGATATGGGGTACTATAACTATGAGTATATGTTTCGATAGGAATGTTTACCATTATTCCAGTATATCCGGCACCGGATGATGGATCATACAAATGTACTAATTTCTACTTTGTGAAGTAGCTAACGTTATACAGAAGCGTTTATGCGTTTATTACAAAATTTGAAATGGTTACAAAGATAAGTTATTATATTGTCATTTTAAAATTTTGTAGGTGGATTCATTATATAATGCGAGTCTTGTCGACAAAAACTACATGGGATGTGAAGTGAAGAGCATGAGGTATGATGACAGATAATGATTTGACAGTGCTGGTTGAGGTGTATATTATTTAAGGTCAAGATCTACTGGCGTGCAACCTGTTCTTGCCGAGTACCATTTCTCGCCAGTACATTGTGACGTCATTTTATCAACACATAAAAGTATAAACGAAAAATGAAGTCGCAATGTACTGGTGAGAAATGATACTCGGCAAGAACTGGTCGCACGCCAGTATAGTAAATGATTCCAGAGTGTCTTTTTGGAGCTAGAACCATTATGATGTAATTACTGATTTGATGGGGTTTTGTTCCCCATACTTTACAGCATTTCTGTTTAAAGGAATTGTGTAGAAAATAAAACTGTTTCTTCGCAGTTTGTCTGTGTGTGTGTGTGTGTGTGTGTGTGTGTGTGTGTGTGTGTGTGTGTGTGTGTGTGTGTATATATATATATATATATATATATATATATATATATATATATATATATATATATATATATATATATATATATATATATATATATATATATATATATATATATATATATATATATATATATAATCACAGAAAAAGTAATCCCGATACCTATTTTAAATTTGACATTATTTTAAAGAGGAGGTCAAAAGTTTGTTTATTGTTGTTGGAGAGAATGAAATAGAATTGATTTGTTGTAATTTATTTGCATGGTCTATAAAATATATCTGACATTGTAATCGGTTATTTCACGAACCTTTTAGTCGTCATGGACTAGGAGTGTTGATCACCTATGGCCAGTTCTTCCACAAACGCACTATGGCTATGCCAAATAATGACTCTATGATCATGTCGAAGATGGTTGTCTACAATGTCACAACAAGTAGATTGCCATCTCTGAATGCAGTGCTTGGACTCAATGTGACATACAAAGATATCCACACCAGAGGTCTGTACACTATTACACTTAAATTATTGTAGATTCCAAATTAAACACCAGGGAATAATTTCCGCATGAAATTGAGAGAACTTTAATTAATCCTAACAGATTTTAGAATGTTGCTTTTATTTTAAGACAGTTTTAAACAGATGAACTGTAAGAAATTATAACAAAATATGAATAGTGTTCATGACTTTATTTTCTGGTGATTTGATACAAAACAGCTGACTCCCAGAATTGAATACTTGTGTAAAATGAAAAATATTACATTATTCAGACGGTATTCATTATTTTACATTCTTTGAATCAGTTATGACTTAAAATGCTTGATTATTAAGGTTGCGCTACTTAGTAACGAAAGTTTATCAAAGTTGTTCCCCTAGCTCTCTCAATATAAGCTGTTTTTGGATCAATGTAATATTCTGTTTTTATAGAAGAAGGCATGGAATCATCCACCTGTTCGTTTGAAAGTTCTGATGAGAATTGTTTTATAAGAAATAGCTCAGACACCTGGACAAGAAGGAATGTAAGAGTTTAGTTTATGGGGGAAGAAAAAAATAGGATCATGGAATTGAACATTTTTAGAATGCTGTAAAGAGAGCATCCTCACTCAGAATAATAAGTGTATAGATACAATTACATGTAAATTTATTATTCTATTTCAGAGTTCAGTGGATTCTCATGACTATGGGTCATTTTCAGCATACAGTGGGGAATACTACATGTTTACCACAGCACCCACAAACTTGAATTTCACAATGTTTCTGAGTAAGTTTTGCTTGTATAATTTGTTGTTATAAAGCTCTTTCTCATTCCCATCACACGATAATACAAGCACTAAAAAACCCATCATATTTTCCTATCTCTTCACATTTTATGATGAATAGATCAGTAGTCTCAAAGCTCATTTTTTTGTTAGAATTGGCCTCCTTTGTGGAGAATAGATCTGTAGTGGCAACAGGATAGTGAGAACACAACCCAATGATGAATAAATAAACATCTCAAAATTATTTTAAATGGCCATAATTTAAAATTATCTATCAACAGATGAGCACAACATTTAATGTTATACACACACTCGAACAATAATTTCCAAAGATTTAAAAATTTTCGGTAAGCAAACAGAAAAAGTGTTTCTTTATAATTAAAGACTATGTGGTGTATTATGGATATGTCATAAACCAATTGGAGTGTATAATAAGCACCCCTTTCTCACAGACATTTTATAGATAAAAAGTGCATGTTTGGCAAAATATGGTATTATAAGAAAGAAGGCCAATCAGAATATGTTAAAGCAATATGAGCTGTATTTTTTAGAATTTTATTTTGCTGCAAAAACCTGCTAGTGTGATAAGTTTGTCTGTAACTTAGATTTTTATGATAAATAAGATATGAAAAAAATCATGAATTTTTGTCAGGAGAAAGATTTCACTTGTAAGGAATCTATAGCAGATTAATTTTTGTACAGGACGACAATAATTCAATTTTGCTCCAATTAAGGCTTCTTAATGGCTTTTCCCACAAAAACAGAGCTAACAGAAATTTTAAAACCATGATATTTTTTGTCATTTTAGTAGAAAATAACATTTTCTTCAAAAAAAATTTCAACATGCTTTAATGATTCATAACCTCTATCTCCACATTCATGATTAAGCTTAAAGTGAACTCAACTAATCTCCTAGGACCAGATAATATCTGAGGATGTGTAATTGTATATCTCCCAGGAGATTTGAGAAGTCTTTCTAGAGTGACGGGCTACAAATGATTGAATGTAGGAAAGGGTAGAGGTTTTACAAATCTCATCATGGATTGATTTCTTATAGATACCACACGTTGCTTGAGTTTCTACTACCGCATGAATGGATCATCCTCGAGCTACCTGAGAATATATGATTACTATTTTGGGTATATCTGGATAAGGTCAGGAGACCATGGCTCGAGGTGGTATCGTGGTGAAGTCGAAATCAGCCCACTTGGACAACGTCTGGTTTGTGTATAATTATGTGTGATATTTTTATATCAGAGTATATATATATATTGATATAACTGTAGCTTGATCCAAATAATTGGTTACTCAACTTGATCAGTCTCTGTGGATACAATTAGTACATGTATTTATTGATGTACCCTTCCATTAAAAGGTAAAAATGACAGAACTGCATCTTTTTCAAACCAGTTGTACATTGTTTACATATTTAAGTAAACTATTTTTACACAAACTCATTTAAATTGTGGGAAAAAACCCAGAAATTAATTTTGGGCTACTACGTCATAAATTTCAGAGAGTAGTGATATTTGTTCGGAAAACCACAGTGTGGTGATCCAGAAAATGAATTACACTGTAAATTTAACTGTATCAAGAAAGGAAAATTGATGGGTATGTGATGAAAGGATATATAATATTGCATGATACATTGAAAGCTGCTCAACTGTGATGAAAAATCAAGAGTTTTGTAATTATAGTCACCTTGATCAATAAAATCTCCCATCATCAAGCTCAGAAAATCCTGATAATGCTGCAGTGTTCATTGTTCAATAGATGTTATCAGCACAAATATGTATATAAACTTGAACAATGTACAAGTGACTAGATAGTTTTCTGGGATAAGATTGGTAGGTACAATGTAGGTCCCAAGCATGCATGCAAATTTGTAAACGAGTAATTGGTTGGTTAATAGATATAAATCTGCCAAGGTAATTCAAACAAATAAAAACATCCAAAAAATAGGTAAAAAAAAAAAAAAAACCAAATATCTAATACAATTAATACTTAATGTTCAATGAGGTAATGAAACTATGTATTAATATACATATATGTATTTTGATTATTCCATAGCTTAATCTGATCGCTTTCCCTGGAATTAGTTACGGTGCCATTGCCGTTGACTTTTTGAACCTTGACGAGAGACCATGTGAGTACATAATATAATTTACTTCTAATCATCTTCATCTCTCATTGAAAGTAAAGTTCTAAATATGATCATTATGAAAAATCTATTCAATATCTTTCCCATACCATTAGTACACTAAAGCATTATGAATCTTTTAACTTAATACTTTTGAATCACATAGAAATACAATTTAGATGCAAATTTAAAGTTATGACAAAATGCAAATGGATGTTACCAAAAAAGTGGTACATCAGTATCAGAGAATTTTAAATGTTGTTTATCTGAGTTTTTCTCACAGGTAATTTTACATCATCATCATCCAGAACAACTGATGCACCGACGACAACGGCAGCAACTCCAACATTAACAACACCACCATTTCCCACCAGTTCACCTGGTCAGTAGATAAGTTGAATATTTAAGCTTTCTTTAAAGAACTGCGAACGCTAACGCCCGTTTCCCGCCTACATTTTACATGCAAAAATTTTGGAATTTCTGTCAGATATTCAAAAACTAAGTTTTCTACTAAAAAGTATAATCAAATCCTAATCAATTTATATCAAAACAAAATTTGTAATAAAATTATTTATTTTTAAACAAAAGTTTTGCTAACGCTGGGTCTAAAAAAAAATTCTTTGAAATCGGTCTCTATGAGTGAGGAAAATTTTATTTAGCGGCCAATATGTGCATAAAAACTTAATAATAGCATATTTGCGATATGTATTAAAGTAAAATTTCATTTTAATTCATATCTGTTAATTAGTTTTCGAAAATTTACAAAGCAAAATTCTTTTTTTGGAATGTATTACGGTCTGTAGACATATGTTCCCCCCCTTGAAACAACAAACCTTTTGGTAAAAATATGCTAAATAACAATAATTAAAACCCCTCAAAAGGAATTTTTGTTTCACGGGGGGGAAAGAGGTTTTAAAAAACATTTCCGTTTTCCGTTATTTTCTTTTATGAAATGAGCTATTTTAACCCAAAATACAAAGTTATCTCGCTTTGTTTGACCAAATCATTTATATTTGATGAAAATATAAATAAATGTTTACATTATTATAAAAAATTAACTTTAATTAGACAACTTTCAAAAAATGACTTTTAGTTAGATGGCTAGACAATGCTATCGTTCGCAGTCCTTTGAGAAAGCTCAGCTGGAAGCAATATCAGGTATACATGTGATTATAACAGTAACTTGATCCAAAGGGTCGGATTATGTCGAATTGCCAGGCACAGATCTGCAATCAAATGAGAGACATATAGTGTTGTGTTTGATTTGATGAACCTCTAGCTGCAGAACTGTAGCTCCACAAAAAATTTGGGTTGATGGACAGTGGAGCTACAGTTCCATCCATACAACAAACTGCATATTTATTGTGCACAAAAAGTTGCGCACAGATTTTAACTTATTTATATATATCAGGGATGGCAATTGCTAAATGGTTAACCATATAATCAGTCGGAACGATGGTAACCGGTTACAAATTTTGAAATCGGTTAATTGGATTTAAAAAAATCGGACACAATTTAATAAAAATTCAAAACCTAGAACTATTAACTTCATAATTGAGCATTTTCAAAAATGGCTAAAAGCTTTAATTTGGGTGTAATTGGTTTCCTTCTAGCTTAATTAAAGGGATGCGTACCGGAGTTAAAGGTGCTTATTACTGTTTAAACACATCGAAATTGTCCGTATTGTCCACTGTTTTTTAATCATGCATGAATGATTAAGAAATTGCTATTTTGTAATAAACATACTCTTTCTGTCGCCATTTTGATGGGGAAAGTCGTTGCTTTTGTATATGGTAATGCTAGAAATGTAGATGTTTTATTCTCGAAATCTCAAAATCTTACAAGTCATCACAATGCATAGACCACACAATACAACTACGTGTGAAAGGAGCATTTGATTTACTTCAAAATTACATTCCCGTGTCTGCTCGATGATTTACCATTGATTAAACGCGCGCAACTCCAGACCATTAGCGAAGAACAACCCCCCTCCTCCTAAAAAAAAATGTAAAGCTAAACAATCGTTGGACTTTCTGACAGCGTTTCAAGACAAGCTGAACAAGTCGGAAAGTGAAGTTTTGAAATATTTAAATAAAAAGAAATGCAAAATGTTGATCCTCTAAAATGTTGGTCCTAAAATTAAGTACTAGCTGTTTCCAAATTTTGCTGGTCTAGCAAGAAAATATTTATCAATACTAGATACATCAATGATCTGATAGGATATTTTCGACAGGCATTGAAAACAAACTTCGAAGCCGATTATCATCTGTCATTATAAATCAGATAGTATTTTGAACTAAAACTGAAATGAAAGGACTGATTTAATATGAAGATAAAGACAATTATTACTATAGAAAAAAATTCATTAAACATGACCATACTGACAAATAACCGTACTTTGAGTCTTCTTGCATGTAAAAATAAAGTTCATATGAGAAGAAAAAAATGTGTTTCCAGAAAGTAATTTCTGATACGATTAACCGTTCAATAGGTCGGAATGTCATGCGATTAACCGAATAGCAATTCAATTTGTAACCGATTGCCATCCCTAATATATATAAAACTATTTTAGGAACATTATATTATATTATATATTTTTGTACCAAAAAATTCCCGAAATGTTTTACTACTGATTCACCACTTTACTTGCTTTGAACATTTTCAAAGTCTAAAACCATGTGCAACTTTTTGTGTGCAATATATATACAGTTTTTTGTATGGATGGAACTGTAGCTCCATGGTTCGTCAACAAAAATTTCCTGTGGAGCTGCAGTTCTGCTGCTAATGAGCCTTGCCTGGCTATGAGATTGACCTGACTTGTAGGATCAAGTTACTGTTGTGATGAATTATTTATATATCCTTCCATGAAAAGGTAAAAATAACTGTACCATCTTTTTCAATTCAATTATACATTGTTTACATATTGAACTGAACTAATTTTACACAAACTCTTTTGAAGTGTGCTAAAATATATAGACTTTATTTATTGTGTTTTACGTCACCAGTATTAGAGTGGGGATATGGATTTGGAAAACCACAGCATTGGATCTAGAAAATCTTATCACACTCTGTAAAATAAAGTATTAACTTAAAGATAGGAAAATTGATGGGTATATATGACTGAATAATTGTTTGTGAAATAGGGTCATGTGGAGGGAATTTTACTGACGTGACTTACATGGAAATCACAAGTCCAAACTATCCCAATAATTATCCAAACAGTGTATACTGCTCATGGAACATTGCTGTACAGAGGGATTTTGTTGTCAGAATAATTGTCCTGAACTTTAACACTGAAAGTGGCTATGATACTGTTCGGATTTACAATGATGCGGGAGGGATAATTCGAAGGTATGTACTGTCATTGTAAAACTTGATTCTGCCTTTGAAAGTAAAATTCTTTTATGATATACATGAATTGATTACTGTTAACCATGTTTTCGTTCATCAGCTGACATGTTATTTTTCTCTTAATTGAAATACCCATGCACTGTTTGTTTTGAGAATTCATGTATTTACTGGGCTGTACCCACCTTAGAATTCTTCATTAAACTACAATTTTCAGTTACTCTGGTACCTTATCAAGTGGAACTACAATACAAACTAGAGAGGATTCAGTCAGAATAGTGTTTAACTCTGATAGTATTGTATCAAGAACTGGATTTCATTTCCGGATAGAGGCAGTTGAACCACAACCAGTTTGTAAGTAAATATTTTTTGGGTTTTTTTCTCATTAAACACATATAATGTACATAATGTGATGTGTATAAAACTAGCTGCAGGTTTGCAGCTCCCTGTCTGAAAAAAAATTTGGATGGACGACCTGGGAGCTACAGTGCCACCCATTAAATCAAAGTACTGAAGTACTGACGAGAGTTGATTTTATAGATTATTATTTATTTTAAAATCAACGATATGTTGTTTTGCTTGGCAAGTAGTTTATAATATGTATTTGAATTACACACATTTTTATAATATGAATTCTTGGACTTTTCGGACAAGAATTTCAAGAAAACCCCATATGAATTGTGTTGTGTAATATTTTAAGATAGAATTGAATTCCATCAAACTAACATTATATATCAGTAATTGAAATATTTCAAATATTGTATGGATCCAAGCAATAATGAACTCTAGTCTCATTCAACCAGATGCTCGGCTGTCTCCATTAATCTCCTACATGCAAGAGATACTCTCTGCCAATGTGTACCCCAGGTCACATGATAGCTTGATGACGTGACCTCTAAATATAGAATGATTCTGCTTGTCGGAGATTCACGAAGACAGCCGATGGTTGAAGGAGCTCTGGCGTAGGAATACATACGACTACAAAAAGTATCTAAATTGTTCGTACTATTTAAAATCTGACTATTTTCAAGGTATTTGTAAATAAGTTTCTTAAAAAAGAATGCTTCAGCATACATTATATCGATTATTTTCAAGAACTTAGTCTTGTCAGCGGTGATGCACTAGTTTCAGATGGATTAACATTATTTACACGCAAATTATGTGAAAACAATAAATGCCATTAAATTCTTCATGCAAGTTACTAATAACTTTTAAAGCACAGATTTTGTGCTTCTGCCAGGAATAGGGGAAATTGTGAATCCACATTAATGTACACTAGCTCTCTCTCTCTCTCTCTCTCTCTCTCCCCCCCCCCCCCCCCCCCCACACACACACACACATGCATGCCAATTTATAATCTCCAGAATAATGGAGAAAAAGGAGATACTATGAATTCATGCAAAGTGGTTTTAAGAAAATAATTGCCTGTGTCATATTTAATCTGATAAAAGTTAGATGTTTATATACAATATATGCCCTTATTTTCCTCAAAACAATTTGGTCTCCTCAATTACATGTATGTCTAAACATGCATTTTCATGCACAATATTTATGTGCCTTTTGTTTTAGATACTCAACTAAATTATTGAATAGTATAGTTTTGCACTATTTGTTATATTTTGTTTATTGACATTCACCTCCCGATGAGTTGGCCAGTTTATGCGTAAATTCGTATTTGTCAATCTTTTGGTAATCAAGAGAACTTTCTTGATGTTTCAAAATGAGTTCACGAGGGGTAGATAGAAGGCCTATGGAGAGGATGTCAAATGGAAATTGCACCATTCGTTCCTACATTGTATCAAACCTAACAGTGCAACTGGTGTTGAAGCATGTTTCAGAGTTTATGTTTCCCAAAATATTGAGGTGCCCCTTACTCTTTTTAATAGTATTTGAAAAAGATGAAGTCATCATCATAAAAAAAAATAAAGGAATCTTTATGACAATTTTTTTTCTTGAGGAAAGTAATCTTAACAATTGCGAAGGTTTACAGAAATTGAAAGAAGTTTACATAAATCACAACCTGAAATGTTTGTCATTTGCATGTGTTCGATCAAACAGCGAGTGTTAAGCTGCATGAATATATATATGACATGAGTTTTGCAATGTTCTATGTATTTATTTTAAATTCTCTCTTTTTAGTTTGTGCATACTATGAAGTACCTTGCCCAAATGGTAAGAAGTGCATCTATCGGTCCCAACTGTGTGACAGCCTCTTTGATTGTCCAAGCGGATTTGATGAGCAGTACTGCTCAGGAGGTGAGGAGAAACTTAGCTGGCTAAATCCGTTTGGGGATTGTATGTGAGAAGTCTGAACATATCAAAGCTGAACATGATTAAATCATAAATATGCATATATTTCTTATACTTCTGTGTATTTTATCAATGTAAAATTAAGACAAATAAACCTGTAATTTTATTGAAACAAGATTTACCATCAAATAGTTTAATTTGCATATGGTGAATTGTCATGAAAACTACTTACAAACAGTACTGAAATTCCTTCACATTAAATAAGGACTTTTCATGTGCTATTTAAAGGTCAATATCTCAAACACTTATTTCTAAACAACAATACAGCATTGCTGATAAGTTTTCTATAGTATAATATAATACCTATCCAGCATATGTTTACTGCTCATTTGGACAATATCAAGTTTATTGTCCCCTGAAAGATGAGAAGGCAGCAATTCAAATACATGTATCAATCCTAACTAATCTATGAACACACAAAATTTTCATATTCAAAGGTGTGGCAGTGTCATTATATAATCATAAATAAGTAACACAGTACTACAAGTGACAAAGTGAAATGTATTTTCAGCTTGAAAATTATTTGAAACTTGTTTATGAAATGTGTGATTGTGTTCCAGACATCTTGTGTTCAGACTCTAAACAGAATATTGATTAATATCTAAATCAACCTGTTTGAAATTGAATTTAGGTTGTCTAATGAGTGCATGTCAACAATTGACTTTGGTGTGCAAATTAGCAGTTATTGTAGATGGAAAATAAAGATTAAGCAGGATACAGTTCATCCTAGATGAAAATCTATTTCAAATGTATTTCTTGTTGTAGGAAATGGGTCAACAACCTCTGATTATCCCTCCAATGTGTCAACAACCACTGTTTATCCCTCCAATGTGTCAACAACCACTGTTTATCCCTCCAATGTGTCAACAACCTCTGCTTATCCCTCCAATGTGTCAACAACCACTGTTTATCCCTCCAATAAGTCAACAACCACTGTTTATCCCTTTAATACCACCACAGTCAGTCCTGGACCCTCCAACATCACCGCAGACACCCCCAGTCCATCACCAGCCACAAATATCTCGCACCTTGGTACCTAATTAAGTCATTTTATAATCATCCAATGCTTACCAATGTAAAAAGGCTCTTTTTCTGTGTACTATTTTGGTTAGGCTAAGGGTCTAAGTGAAATCTCTTGCTCTGATCTCTCTGTTAAATCCTTTTACATTTAAAACTTCATCTCCAGAAACACTGACTAAAACTAAAATAGTTAAGGCCCTCTTTGAGGGAAGATGATTTTGGAAATAATGAAGTAGGGTGCATTTGGGTTGGTTAAAAATCTTCTCTAGAGAACGTCATTTAGTTGGAAATATCAGAACATTATATGTGAAGCTTTTTATAAATGATATCCATGTAATATTACCTCATAGAATTTAAAGAATAAATCTAATCTTGGGATACGGGATATATTTTATGAAACATTTGAAATTAGCTAGGATTTTCAAGTTTATTCTATTCATACTATATATCCAGAGGTTCAGAGAAGGACCACAACTTTATGAATGTATAGAATAGAAATATTTTATGAATATAACAAAGGCTTGAGTTTGTGAAATTCATATTAATACTATATTGTATGAAGAATTTTTCAATTTTTTTATACCACAGCCTATGGGTCATTGAACTCTTCCTTTTTTGGAAAGTTTTGTCTTGAAAAATCAAATTTGAAGAATTACCTTCTTTGTTGTTAAATGTATATTGTCAGTTGGCACATTTTAAAGAAACAATAATAAAGAAAGATATGCTAACCTGTTTCTCTATAGCAAGAATCTGTTAAAATTGATCAAATAACTGTTTCTCTTTTAGAGGTCAGATTGGTCAATGGTTTGAGTTGCTATGAAGGACGAGTGGAAGTTAAAGTAAATGGTGTTTGGGGCACACTCTGTGCTGACAACTTAACAACAACTGATGCTACAGTTATCTGCAGAATGGTAACTCCAATGTAAGAATATAATTGTTTCATCATGTTCATACTCAGAATTTAAACTGCAATTGTATTGTAAGATTTTATTCTAAGGGTGTCCAGTGTTGCTTAGTCAGTCCAATTACCTGGTATATGTGTGTATATGTATATGTCCCATGCATTTCTATTAGTTAATATTTAAAAAAAATAACCAGAATCATGAGAGGGAAGGGGGGTGGATTGACAATTTCATTATGTGAAGTATTCCTTAAATGGAGTTGAGCTTGATACACCTCACATAATTCTTCAACAACAACAAGAAGTATCTTAGCAGTCATTCCTTTGATATATAAAACTAAAGAAAGGTACCAAATGCGCTGCAATCAGGATGAAACAGGGAAGTTCAAACATTTAAAGTCATACTGGACTGTTTTTGGCAAATATTAGTATTATTTACATAAGACTCAATCGATGAAGGGCTTTTAGTCTAGGTTTAATGCAAAAATGCTGTGATTTTTCTCAAGTTTTTCATGTAATTTTCAGAGTGTACTATTTTCAAACTTTGCTCTGAAAGTAAAATGTATGTAGTATTTATTTTATGTAAAAGAAAAAAAAACCAAGAAGTCAGTGTTTGTGAACATAATAAAGTAATTAAATCACAGTTATAATGAAGCTCAAAGGAAAAGCTACTTTCTTTATAACCATTATTCTTAACATATCATTTAAAAGTTTGTAATACAACTTCATATTAGCTGAATGAAACTGACTGCTGTTAACTTGAATTCGCTATTAGCATGTTCAAATGTGATAATAAATGTATAAATATTTTCTTGATTCTTAATTATGCAGGTTTAAATCAGCTGTTGTGATGCCGTCAGGGTATTATGGGAATGCTGCAGATGACGTCCCCTCCTATTTCAGTGGACTGCAATGTAGGGGTTTTGAGAACTCACTTTCACAATGTTGGTACAACAGAAATGAATCGTCCTGTCCTGACCCCCAAAGAGATGCTGCTGTATCGTGTGGAGGAATAGATACAGTTGTCATCCCAGGTAGTAATAAGATTTTTGTGAAATCCTCAATAAAGTTTATACCCGCAAATTTACATTTTTTTGTCAGTGTTGACACAATGTCTTTATAATTGAATGATAATTTGATAAAGAAAAATGCATTTTTTCACACATATTCAGAAAGACTTTTTACAATCCACAAAATCTGATTCACCATGAATTAATAGTAGAATTATCTTATTCTAACCATCCAAATAAAGGGTTTTCAAAAGTCAAATACCCTAAAGCTAGTGGAAAAAAATTAATGACATTTACTCAAACTAATGTAACAACTTCAATGGTTAATTGATAAATTATTTTAGATGTGAACAAAATTATTATCATTTAAGTAGTTATTACCATATTTTATGATAAAGGTGATATTTTTTTTCTCCGAGGCCCTAGCGCTAAGAATTTTTGAAAAAAATAAAGGTGGGGGGGGGGCACTGCTTTTATGCTTTGAAATAGCGATTGGGTCATTCATTTTTAATCCTGTTGATATATTGATTATTGGTGCTGTTTCCAAACTTTATTTAGTACATTCAACAATAGGAATATGTTCCAGTTTTTTTTTCAATTTCACTAATAGAATACCTTTTCATTCTGTGTATGAAACTAAAGAAAACAATTATTTCTAATTATACATTTAAAAAAATGAAAATGTCTGGAGTAATCCAAATGTTACAGTAAGTTGTGATAAAAATTGCATATCCCAGTACATGTAGTATTGAAATATAATAATGTGTGCATTATACATTTATGTCTATTATTGATGATATTGAAACAGTTTTTTAAATAAATTAGTTATTAATGGTCCTATCTACACTGAACTTGCATGGACTGGATCTTTTGATAGCTATGCACTTGACAGGCTTGAATTCTGAGTGTGAGCCCGAGGTTTCGGAGGCTGAATGAGGAAAAGGTTTTTAGAGCTGGTTTAAGTTTTTGGAGCAGATGTCCTTTGATGACTATATCTTACTTATTGCTGGTCCTAACTTCACCAAACTCGCATGAATGGTCATCTTATGATTCTTAAGCACTGAAAAGGTTTGAATGCTGAATTTGAGTCATTGTTTTGGGATGCTGGATGTGGTTAAGGTTGAAGTAGGTTAAAGTGTTTGGAGCATGTGCCCTTTGATGACTATATCTTAATCATTACTGGTCCAAACTTCATCAAACTTGTATGGATTGTGAATCTTATGATACTAATGCACCTGACAGGCTTGAATGCTGGATCTGAGCCATAGGTTTCAGATGCTATGTTATGATATTGTATTAGTTGAAATGACACAATATTGTATAATATGATAGAATATCATATAATACAATTTACTATTTAGAAAAAATGTCATATCATATGATACAATTTCATATTGTATCTTATTATACAGTATTATAGAGTACTATATTACATATAATGAGGCACAATATGGTATATTATCATAAGATAAAATATTGTATTGTATAGTTGTGTATTGGTAACAATTGTATCATACAATACAGTATGAAATTTATATATGATTTTTTTTCAATTTTGTCTCAAGTGATATTATACAATATTATGTCAAACTACATTTCAGTATCCAATATTTTATTTAAAAAAATCATTAACTATGATTTTCTTATAATAATATGATAAAGGTTGTCTTGTAAAGGTGATGTTTGTGAGCTCTGTTATCTGTGATTACCTGTTTAAATTTTTTCAGCTCTGTCAGTAACTTCTCCCATTCTCACCTTCTTGTTTACATAACAAATTAAAGAATTGTAGGCTCTATTTAACCAAATATTAACTTCGACATCTGACATTAAAATTTTGGTTCTCATAATAAATTTCATAATTTGATATAGGTACTGACCTAATGACCTGCAGCTTTGAGTCAAGTTATTGGGAGTCAGAATTGAGTTGTGGACTAACTCAAATGACCAATGACAACTTTGATTGGACGCGATATTCAGGATCTTCACCGAGTTCTTCAACAGGACCATCATATGCTTCTGATGGAAGTTATTATCTCTACATTGAGACATCTAGTAATAATAACAATGCAAATGCTGTTTTGATATCCAGGACTTTCAATACCGGTATGTACACAATGGAAAATATATTGCTGACTGGAGCATATTTTAGATACTGTAACAATAATTTTCATGCATTTTTCATTTAACTTAGTTGCTAAAAGTGGATGTCTTCTAATTTTCATGCCTTTTTCATTTGACTTAGTTGTTAATGGTGGATGTCTTCGATTTGATTACCACATGTATGGAACCACCATCAACACCCTGAATGTCAATGTCTTCACGGTAGAAAATGGCACCCAGAGGTTGTGGTGGAGACATGGAAACCAAGGAAATGTGTGGTCAAATGCTATTGTTCCTCTACCCAGAAGCTCATCCTTGAGAGTTAGTAAAATCAGTGATTCTGTGTGATGAAGGTTTTATGACTCTTCTGATCATAGAGGTTCAAATAAGCTTTAGTGTTAATGATCACAAATTTATGACATCTATCCAGCTACCTATCTGTCTTTCCATATGATCATTGGATTTTGTTACAAACTTTTCACAGTTTCATATTTCTTGGATCTACTGAACCAATTTCAACTTAAGTTGGCACAAGCACCCTTTGGTGAAGGGCTTTCTTAAAAAGTCATTTGGGAACCTATTTGTCCTTAATATTGGCTGAAATTTGAAAACTTCATGTCCAAAAACCGTTTTGTTGCTAGAAGGATCACAGTACAATACTCATTTATAGAATTTCAACACAGAACATTAATTCATTATACCCGCACTTTCTAAAGAAAGTTCGGGTATATTGTTGTTACCCTGTTCCGTCCGTCCGTCCGTTTGTCCGTCCGTCTGTCACGTTTTACTTTCTCAAACTGCTCCTACATCTTATAAACCAGCAAACTGAACTCTTGAAGTTTGATTTGGGGTATCATGTTGTTTTGTAAAAAGGTTTCAAAAATTCTCTGTTAGTCCTGGGGGTCAAATAATTGGTAAAAAATGACGTTTTTTCAAAAAAAACCTTCTTCCTCGAACTCCTCCTACATTTTCAACAGTAGACAAATCATCTTTAGGAATATGTTTTAGGGTATCCTATAGATGCGCAATAAGGTTTCGGAATTTTCAATTTTGTCCTCGGGGTCATTTAATGGCTAAAAAATGACGTTTTTTTAACAAAAAAACTGGTTTCAAAAACGTCATTTTTTTTTGGCAGTAGCCAAATGATCTTCTAGAGTATGATTTGGGGTGTCATATTGAGGCGTGATCAGGTTCCAGAATTTTTTTTTTTATTAAGGGGATCAGTGGGCAACAAAAAATGATGTTTTTTTGCAAAAAAATATGATTCCCAGAACTCCTCCTACAACTTTTGGAGTAGCTGCGTCATCTCTTGGGATATAATTGGGGCTGTCCTATAGATGTGCAATAAGCTTTTAAAAATTTAAATTTCATCCAGGGAGTCAAATAGTAGCAGAAAATTGACGTTTATCACTAAAAAAACAAACATTGATCCAAGAGCTCCTCTTATGATTTAATGGATAGACAATCATATCTTGGGATATGATAGGGACTGTTCTATAGATGTGCAGTAAGGTTTTCAAAATTTAAATTTCACTCAGGGAGTCAAAAAGTAGCAGAAAATTGACGTTTATCACTTAAAAAACATAGATCCTAGAACTCCTTTTATGATTTAATGGATAGACACATCATATCTTGGGATATGATAGGAACTGTTCCATAGATGTGCATTATGGTTTTGAAAAATTAAATTTAACCCTGAGGCCCATTACCTACCGGTACATACCTTTTGATGCCCTTTAAGGATTAAGAATATATATGGTTAAGGGGTGGGGATCTCAACCGTTTTCGAGATATTCGTGCACTTCCTGTTCAAGGGGGGTCATGACCACCCCCGGGGCCCATGACCTACATACCATTTGATGCCCCTTGACACAAGGAACAAGAATATATATGGTTTAAGGGTGGGGATCTCAACTGTTTTGAAGATATTAAGGGACTTGCTGTTTGAGGGGTCAGGACCACCCACAGGGCCCATGACCTACATAACATTTGATGCCCCTTGACATCAGAAACATGAATATATATGGTTTAGGGGTCATGATTATAACAGTTTCTGAGATATATGGTAATTTCAAATTCCTGGGGGGTGGGGATGACCCCAGGGGTCAGATCTAATAAACCCTTTATATTGCCAGTAACAGCCAATATATGATTATGAAAACCCTATATTATTATCTTTGTCCGTTTTCAAGTTACCATTTACAATAGAGTCTACAATTCTTCTTACAAGGTTCAATGTTAGACCCCACACCCTTTTGACACCCCCTCCCCCCCCTCCCCCGAAAAGTGGTTGTCTTACCCAAAATGAGAAAAATCAAACCAGGGTGCACAACTAGATATGCAGGCCTTCCATATCCTAGAGTTTTATACAATTCTGTTCAGCCATCTCTGAGAAACAAGTTCAGAGCAGGAAAGAAGAAAAAGAAGATGAAGAATAATAATACATGTACCGTATTAAGAACCGTACAAAAACAATAAGTCTCCAAATTTCATTTGGGATACTTAATAATAAAGATTAAATAGAGATAGGATCATCAAACATCAATAATTGACAATTTCTGATTCTAAGGGGGTCAGGATGACCCCTTAGGATCATGACTTTATATATGCCATAATGATCTGATGCGCCTGCATGACTTAAGGAGGAATAATATCTTTGGATTAAGGTGGGCATCTCAATAGTTTTTATGATATTTAATAATTTCAGGAAGAGCACTTGGGATCATGACCTACATACCATCTTAAATGCCTTGAACCAAGAAACAATAATATAATATGTACATGATATATGATTCAATTTAAGAACCCAGATATAGGTCAATCATCTGTTTTGTAATACTTCCTATGTATATATACATGTACATGTATTAGTTTGTGTTTTGTTCTATACTATTCATGTTCATGACTGTAGTATGGCTTATTTTAAATTACATTAAAAAATTGTCAAATATATGATTTGGAACCCCCACTCCCAAACAAACTCAAATATAAACTGTTCTCCCCCCCCCCCCCCCCCCCCCCCCCCCCCCTTGTCGAATGATCTATTAAAATCAAAATATAATTTGGGTGTCTAAAAACTTTTATAAACTGGTAAAAAATGTTATTCTTAAAAAAAAAATTATATTACACCTTGCATAATTGAGAAATGATCTATTGAGATATGATCAGAGGTCATATTTCTACCTTGGGATCAATAAGTAGTATTCATTGTCAAGTTAAAATTAATAACAATAAATAATTCAAATTATAAATGTTTATACTCCCCCCCCCCCCAATCTAACCTGGTTATAAAGATTCAGTCTTCTTAATATGTACATTCTTACATGTGTACAGTAGCAAATTTTAAATCATTTCTTGATTGCTTTTTCTCTCGTGATTCACATTAACATTTTGGAAATTGCTTAATTCAATTTTTAAGATTTATAAACAAAATATTATATGCATCACTTCAATGTGTATTCGCCTATTTGGGGCAATTGTAAAGTCTCCTAAACAAAGCAGTGACATCATTAGGCTAGGAATTACCCACATGGATCAAACACTACTGTATAACATATCAATAAGATAAAATACATTATTATTTCTAGTTCAAAAATGTCAGGGTGTCTCCAAGGGGGCATAATCTACATACAATTTTACGCGCAATGACACAAAGAGCAAAAATAAATTATATGGATTAGGGATGAGGATCTCAGATCTCAGAAGTTAACAAAATATACAGTGTATCATATCATTTCCTATTTCATAAAGGCGGGGGGGGGGGGGGGGGGGGGGGGGGTTAAAGACAACACCTGGGGGTCATTAATGTACTTTACACCATTTGATGCATCATAATGACATTAGAAGATATTTTGTATTTTCCTGTTTCGTGGGGTCAGAACAGTCCCATAAGGTCATGACCTACATTGTATTTGATGCATTATAATACATTAAGAAAGAAATACTCCTTCCTTCCTATTATAACTCATATAAAAATGATAAGTGTCTACACCTACTTACATGTAATACACATATTTAATAAGAAATTGTTTATACAGGGTCAATATGGGGTCAACTCAATAGTGCATGCAGTCTGACAAATGAAAAAAATAACTTTTGCAACTAAAATGACAGAAACTTTACAAATGCGATAGGATAGGTAACGATGATAAGCTTATTTAAATATTAAAAGATGATGATACAGTATGCTGTCAAAGGGAGATCACATTTAGAAAGTGAAAGTAGAACTTATATATGTATGCTGGCATCTCATTATATTGTGCTACTGCTACTACATGTATTATGCTTACCTAAATTGGTCAACATCATAATGATAATCCAATTAAAACACAATAATGAATTCCTTTAGCTGATCTTCTGCATACGGAAAACACAGACATGCATGTATGGGTGTTGCTAAAATGCGGAACAGAAAACGGAACGGAAAGCGGAACGGAATGGAAAACATCATCACGTTTATCGCTTAAAAAGGGTATAGACTGGCCAGAAACGATTTACTTTGTATCTTTTATTTATATCTAATGAATGATTATCAACATGTTGTTATCTTATTAATATTCATATGAATATCAATTATAGCATTGTATTCATTCAGCTTTAGTTACTTATACTTACATCAAAATTGAATTTTCGGTGTTCTAGACGATCTTTTATCATACAGACGATACAGTATCATTGAGATGGAAGAAAAAAAACCGTAGGACTGACAACATTAAAAATTAAAATAGTGTAAACATTGAAATACCCGGTAATTTGTGAAACTAGTAATTTGTGAAACTAGTATTTTTAGCAATGCAATTTTGTTTACGTTTGCATTGCTAAGCAGTTTTTTATTCCAGCAGTTATATACATATGATCCGAATAGAGAGCTCTAGACGTTGCCTGGTTTGATTTTCCGATTATATTTTGGGACTATAGTCTGTCAATCCCAAAATATTCATGCAGCACATTTGGACGATTATAATGGAAAATGTTGACATCTTTTCTCCATTTGGAAGTCACTCAGAAGACCTTGCACAATTTTTCAACACTATCATCCGAGTCTGTTGAAATGCAAAACCCCGTAGACTTCTTTATTTTTAGCCGTGTATTTAAACCAGCTGATAAGCTAGAGAGGACGTTTTAAAGAAAGAATAATGAGAATGTTTAATGCTTCTAAAACAGATTTGCTTGAACCCTGAGGTATATATAAATATACAGCAAAAAGTGAATCGAGGATATTTTGGGACAGAATATAGTGGTCAATGCATGTACTGTTAATTTTGAGGAGATAAATATTCTTGAATAAATAATCTAATATTGCTAATCTTTCAAAAAAAAATTAAAAAGGTACATAAAGTATATCGTTTTAGCATGAACGATGATTAACAAATCTATGAGGTAAATAACATTAGATAAGATTTTCCGTTTTCCCTTCCGTTCCGCTTTCTGTTCCGTTTTCCGTTCCGCGTTTTAGCAACACCCATGTATATATACACGTGAACCCATCTAATCGAAGAGCTGGGTAAAACTAGTACCCGCTAATGAGACATGCAGACCTGTGTTGTGTACGTAACTTCAGACAAAGATCATTCATTTGTAACATGCATGTATTTTTATGACCTATTCTTCAAATCCACTTGCACTATTTTATTAGGTAAATAACAGCTTTAAGGTGGTGCAGGACACCTGCATATTGTGATGTACATCATGTATACTTTCTATTGAGATAAACAATAAAGTATATTAAATATTGATTAAATATTTACCCCCCAAATAATGTTACCTAACATTGAAGCGCAATGAGTTTGAACGTTTACATGTCTGTAAGAGCATTGGGGTCCAAGGTGTATTTTTGGTAATTTTACAATTGATATAAATAAATTTTCATGGGGGGGGGGGGGTCTGGACCCCTCACTCCCACCCCTTCTCTAAATCTATGCACACGATGATGTTCATGTAGGCACACAGAAGCAAATCTAAAACCGGCAACCGCCACGGGAAGGGGGCATAATTTAATTTTTAATTTTGTTTGTAATAATTATGCAGACCATTATACTTTCTATGACATAAAATGTTAAGATTATTGATTAACTGAAAATTCACTGCAAACAGTTCTACCCCAAATTGCACATAAAGTGCTGCTCATGTCACGATGTGTATTATCATATGGGAAGGGATCTCATCCTTCAGTTATGAAAATTATAAAACAGTGTTATTTAGGGGCAAACACATGGTGCGGGTATTACTGTCTAATGACAGCATCTAGTTTAATTTTTGTTTTCACTTAAATGTCTTCCCAATATGATGGTAAAATCATTAACATTGTTTGTCTTTTAAGAGGGTTCGATGGGCATATATTTGAATATTGATGTAATATATGATAGCCTTCTTGAAATATAAGTGATATTTGGGCTTTGGTAAAAAGGGTAAAAGGCCTAGGTAAGCATCGCCCCCTGTCATGTTTTCTTACCCTTGCCTAAATGTCGCTTATGTGATGTTTGAAGACAGTAACCATGTATTTTAGACATATCGAAACAGGGTAATTTTTAAAGAAATCTTCTCTTTGGCATCCAGTAGATAAACTCAGTATATGGTTATGATAAGCAAGGATACCTTTCCCAAATTTGTCATGTATTTGGTTGCAGAAATTTTAGGCTTTATGGTGCTTGGACAGGATTTTCTTGGTCTTATGATCAATAAAAAGTATTAATTAGGGCCCTGCTTTGCGGGTGCCTTATAGTGATCAGTCTGTCCGTCTGTCCTTCCTTCAATCTGTCCATCTGTCCAGCCAAGATCTCTTGTCCAGAGCATATCTTCTCTCCCCTTGGCCCAATCTGGCTCATACTTCACCCACAGAGTACCTTTGGGTAAAGGGTAATCAGTGACCTTGAACCATGTTTCCAGGTTGAAGCTGAAGGTCATAGCAGAATTATATGGAAAATCCTTGTCCAAAGCACATCTTCTCTCCCCTTGGTCCATTCTGGCTCAAACTTCACTCACAGAGTGCCTATGGTCAAAGGATGTGAAGTGACCTTGATTGAATTTGGTAGGTGAAGGGTCAAGGTCATATTGGATCATGCAAAATTTCTTTTTTTCAGAGCATATATACTCTCCACTTAGCCATATTTGGCTCATACTTATAGGTCAGGGTCAAAGCAAAATTATATGAAAGGCTTTTCAGCCTATTGTCCATTACTTAAGTGGGGTCCTTTGAGATGGTCACCATATCAATGTTGTCTAGTTGTTTAATTATCTTCTTCTAAACTACCAGACATATAGACAACAAAGTACATGGTAATCTTGACTGAGATTGAATTGGTTTGCCTTTATTGAATCACAGAAAAGTATGACCCAACAGTAAACAACAAAATACTGTAATTGCATGATCAATGTATTTACTTTCTTACAGATTCTGATTGAGGCAACGGCTGGCAGCAGTTATACAGGAGATGTTGCCATTGATAACGTTAATGCAAGGCCTACAGAATGTTCAGGTTAGAGTTAACTTACATTGTAACAGGGCTCAATATTAACATGTGTCAAGTAGTCTATTCTTTTTGTGATTGGACAAGTCCACAAACTCTGTTCTAAATGGAAAAACTACTTCAGACTTTTTTTTTTTTAATTTTGTGACTTAAAATAAAAAAAAATTCAATGAATGTTTATATATTTAAACATTGTAAGTATTTGTAAGTTACAAATATCAAATACATTTGCTTAATGTAAACTGCATTGTTTTAAAACTTATGGGAATAAAATTAAATTTAAAATTAAAATCATTTCCCTTTTAAGTCATTGAACTTTACAGCAACTAGAAAAAGAAACAATATTAATTCTGGTAATGAAGGGAAACTTAAAGATAAGTAAAGAAAGTATTAACCGAAATGAGAGAGAACATTTCTGGAAAATGGAAATCCTTATTCCACAGAGTATAAGCTTTAAATTGATCATTACACACATATAATCCATTGATGAATATACATATACAGTGTCAGGCCAAAAGTATTCACAGGAGAATGGAGGATGTCAATGAGATGGCTTAGCATGGTAAAACTCGCCGTTTTCAACACGATAAGAAAATTCACTTACCTTTAGTACTTTGTAAGGTGTCCCTTGGATCGAATGCAAACAAGAATTCTCCATTGTAGGGGCTGATACAGGTTTTGAATGTAATAAACTGAGAAATTCTGCCAAATGTCAAGAATAGCCTTGAATTTTACAGTTGATCTTAGGTAGATGTAGCTGCAAAACTAGTCATAACAATTAATTATTATTTAAGATGTGATAAAACTGCTTTTAATAGTTGTTCGTTTATAAAATGGTAAAGAGGTAACATGCATTTAACTGACAAGTACCAAGTATTCAAAAATGTCCAATTTTGTAAACTTTCTTTATAGCAATAAAGATATCATGAACCCATGGCAATTACAATTACAATTGTATTCTTGAGTAAGCAGCCAATTGACAAAACATGCTTAAATATACTTCCATGTGTTCCACAAAAAATTGGGGCTCTGACTTTGAACATGCATCTACTTCCTTTGAATAAATTCTGTATAATTCAAAAGAGGTCTTCAAATATTATGTTTCTGAAGTTTAAGGTGAAAAAATTATGTTAAAGTTGCATTTTCATTTAAAACATGCCACAGATGCAGCATCGATTGCTTACATGAAATCTTTATAACACCAATTGGAATAATGATAACATGTTGGATCAGTTTACATGATTGATAACTCAATCATGTTATATATCTTCTGACCTTTCGACATTGGGGATTTGTCCTCTTATACTTATGTTCTATACATGTATCCAATTTATATATAATTGATGAATGATTAAAGTGTATTTTTCCCTACAGAGTATTATCAAGTCACTTTTTCCTAATCTAGAACAATGTATCCATATCATATGCCATAATTTAACTGTTTTGTTGAAAGTATCCATTAGATATTTACATTAATTTTTAGTATTGAACTTTTAATCTTTTTATTTTGTGTAGTTTTCAAGAGATAAATGAACAAGAGGTTCATAGTCAACAGATTAAACTGTTTTACATTGAAAATAATGTTAAAATATTTGCTATGAATTGGGTAATACAAGTTATGTATTTTTAGTTCAATTGAGGTTTTGTATTGTTTTCCAGGAGTTTCCCCATTCCAGATGAAATGTGAGTTTGAATATACCAACTGGGAAAATGATAGAAGTTGCAATCTAAATCAAGTTTACGGCATTGACAACTTTAATTGGACGCGACGATCTGGGTCTACTCCAAGTTCAAATACAGGACCATCCTCAGCATCTCAGGGATCCTACTACATGTACATAGAGACTTCCTCAAAAAGCTACGGTCAGAATGCTGTGTTGATGTCCTCAGAATTGAATACAAGTATGTATACTTTTAATTTTTAAAGAAAAGGGAAAAGTCTCGGTTATAATTAGATTTTAATTTGATTTATCAAGCATAAAAGAAAACCCGCTTTTAAAGGACATATTAACATGTTAACTCTACCGATTTAAGCGGAAGTCCACCACTTTTTACCTCTGTCTCCCGCCTACTGCTTTTATAACAAAATCTACTGCTTTTCTTCAAAATACATTCCTTGTAGATAGTCATTTAATTTTGTACCAGCTTTTGAACTTTGCCATTTTTTTGCAAAATATTGCATATAGTGTACCCTCATTGTACGGATAACTCCTTCTACAGTTTTCAAGATAGGAAGTTGTTCTTTTGCAGATCAGTTGTACATATATCAGAGGTGTGCATATTGCTAGGATTTTGATTTCTGATAATTTATGAAAAAATGCCAGCTTTTGAACTTCGTCATTTCTTGGCAAAATATTACACATAGGGTACTCCATTTCACTTGATACAGTAGGTAGTGTTTATCAATTCAGGGTTGACATGGATTATGGATACAGTTCATATAAAAAAAAAACCTAGTTTGCTTTCACATTGACAGCTTTTCACTTGTTATTGCATGTGTTGATAATACTAGATTTCAAAAGTCTTTTATGTTTTAGTTGATATTGTTAATTACTAATCAGAAATCCTTAGTACATATGTGTAGAATATAAAAATCTGTGCTTTGAAATAAGCGCGAAAAAGGCGGCGCACAATGCTACCACTTTTGAGTTCTAATTCTACCTATTTTTCACCACGGGAGGTTAACATGTATGCTTTTAACTCTTGATATTTGTAGCTAATGGTGGATGTCTTCAATTTGATTACCACATGTATGGATCCACCATCAACACCCTGAATGTCAATGTCTCCACGGTAGCAAGTGGCACCCAGAGGTTGTGGTGGAGGTATGGAAGCCAAGGAAACAACTGGTTACATGGTGCTGTGTCACTGCCCCAGCTTGCATCTATGCGGGTTTGTTTTTTATATCCATGTTCCAAAGGAGAGAAGGGTATACAGTTTTACCCATGTGTTTCTTTCTGTTTGTCTGTCTGTAACAAATATTTCTCTCATTTTTTTCTCAGGAACTATTTTGCTGATGCTTGAAATTTTAACACACACTCTGTCAAGTTTGTTGTTTTTTTAGCCTACATTTTCCAAACACATTTTTGTCAAAGTTGATTAATTGCAGATGCTTAAAATTTTAACCCCCTCTTTGTTTAGGCATGTCAACTTCCTGTTAAATGTCGACTTTGCTTATTTTTTATATTCACATCAGAGTGGGGGTATCACTATTAGGCATAATGGCTCACAGATATCTTGATCGGTTTCCAGTAGTTCTTTAAAGACTTTCCTTTGCCCTGAAGATAACTAAGGGTGTTTTTGTTTGCTACCCCAAGAACTGGTCCAGGATATCTCCAGCGTCTACCTGCTATTTGGAAAGTAGACAATGGGGATCTACTGGAGATCTCCTTACTGCAAACGAGCAAATTAGAATTACTCTTGCAGCTCTCCAATTGACGAAACAAATACACCCTAAGAGTGAATAGCCCCACAAAATTGTGTAACTCTTGGCTCTCTGGTTCATGAATTGGGCTTTATCAGTCATTAGTGAAAATGCATGGATTTTTTGAAAATTATGATCTCTTTCATTGGTCATGTAGCAGGCAAATCTAAAACTTGAGTATGATTGGTATTTATAATAAGAAAAGGGGATTTTCTCAATGTTATGGAATACCTGTTATAAACTATTAATTAATTTATGTTTATGTGTTTTTTATCCTTTATTTGCTTACAGATTTTGTTTGAGGCAACAGCTGGAAGTAGTTACACTGGAGATATAGCTATTGATAATGTGATTTTGAATGAGGATCCCGATTGTACAGGCAAGACATTAAATTATTAAATGTTTAATGAAAAGAATTTTCTCTCTGACCTTAAATATTATCTTTGTAATGTAACCTTTTCCATCTTTTACACCTTGCAAGACTGAGATTTTAAATTTTAAATCAGTAATTAGTGAAGGCAATTCAAAGATGTGAAATGTAAAACTTGCTTCCATATGACTTCATTATTTATTTTAAATTTGGACATAGTGCACATACTGTCATAAAATACATATTGCATACTGTTTTTGATCCATCCCTTGGTCAGTAACATGCCTGTTCTTTTCAGAGCAGCTCCTAGTGTTATTGTGATGAACTAAAAATGTAAAAGTATGAAATTAGTTGTGATAGGTCAATGAAGCATATAGCTTATACACCCCAAGGTGAACAGTTTTTAGATGTTCCTAAAATTGATTGCATGATGAATGAGTTTCATTATCTTTTTATTGATATTTAGATGAACCAGTTATGTACAAGTGTGATTTTGAAGATACTTATTGGTACACAAACTGCTTTTTACAACAAGAGAACTTTGATTCATCTTACTGGACCCGATCTGTAAGACTTATTTCTATATATTGATTGCTTTAGTGCTTAAAGCTGATATTTTAGATTGTTACATTCCAAGATCTTTCTTTTTTAGCATCCCTGATTTTAAGTGAATGTTTTGGATCACAAAAGTATTTGTCTGCAGTTCTTGTCTTTCCTTTTGACACTATACACATACAAGTATATTTTTAAACCTCTTCACCAATTTCAACCAAACTAAGGTGAAGGGAAATCAAAATTGCTCAAATGGAGGATTAATAATATGCACACCTACAAGAACTACAGTGCTACAATATGTCATATCACATACTTATAATTCATGCATCCTTATTTTGAGTAGATTCAATTTGTTCAAACCATCATGACTCCAATCAGACATAGCAATGCTGTAAACAGGGTTATATTTGCCACTTGTAATTTTCGCCCGTCTATGCTGTTGAAGAATTTTGCCTCGTCTTGAATTGGCCCAGACACAGAGATAATTTGAAACATTGGAATTTGCATAGTCTTAAATTCACCCACAAGCAACGAGGGCAAGAGGGCAAAAGTAAAAGAAGCAAATATTTCTCTGTATTCAGAAGTGGGGCTATGGGGTGTGAGCAAAGTTCCATAAAGATATAAAAGGAAAAAAAAAATCTTTTTCTCTGGAATAAGTCTTAACAAATAGTCCTAAAAAGTTGTAGGCGGTGGTTATTTTCCAAACCATTTAACCTCATTAGAAAGTCCTGTGTATCTGTTGCTCATTGTTTTAATTTTTTTTTTTGGTTACAGACTTATACTTCCACAGCAGGGACTGGTCCAAGTTTGGCACATGGAGGAAGATACTTCATATATCTAGAAGCAGACTATGTTTCAACAGGAGGAAATGCAGTCCTATCTGTCAAACCATATGCAATCAAAAGTAAATCAAATGAATAACACATACAAGGCCACTAATATTCCCAGCCCCACTTGATGTCATTCTCAAGCCAGGACTGAAGTATTAATAAAGCCTTGTCCTAGACCATGAATCTTGTCTCTTCAGTTGAATTTCACAATTAATACACACAATGATGTACAAATCTATTGAGGATAGTTTATTTTGATGCCTCTCTTTGTAATATATTTATTTGATATGTTCCATTCTGAGGTAAATAAAACCTTTAGGATCCTTTACTGTTCCAACTAATTATACATGTAACAAAGTTGTTCCATATTGAAATAATTGAGACCCGTAGTACCCATATAAAAAACATTCAAAAGATATGCACCATTATAAGATAAATTAGATCTCTATATTTTAAGCCTGTTATTCCTCTCATTTAATATTTTTTCCTGCAGATGTGTCACAGTGCTTGGTTTTCTACTACTCTATGTATGGAAGCACAATGGGGTCCTTAAGGGTGAACAAGATTTCAGCTAATAACAGAACCAGTATTCTGTGGCAGAAACAGGGTGACCAGGGCTCAGCCTGGAACCAGGCTTATGTTGACCTTGTTAACTCTGATGCAAATACGAAAGTAAGCGAATTTTTGTTTTGTATTGTCCTAGTACCTTTCAGACTAAGTATCAGCAATATCTTTAAATCTGTGATTAACTGTGTATAATTTACTACATATACATGCAGTCTGTCCCAAGATATTTATGCAACACATTTTGGGGGGTTTTTTTCAGTGAAAATACACGTACCTATGAAAGAAGTGCAATTTAAATCGATGATATCCAAGATATTTTTAGTGACACAATATCATTTTTTCCCTTGGAAAATTTCACAGGAGCAGAAACAGCTATAGTTTTCTTATGAAAATATATCATGGAAAATGTTGACATCTTTTCTGTTGTGAATATAAATAATTGCACTTGACAGATAGACACACACACGTAGATCAATTTTAATTTGAGAAATATTATCCCAGTACACAATTTCATAAGAATTCCTTCAGTTAAAGACCAGAACATGTGTACCATATATGGTTGATATAAAACATAGATGAATCTTACCAAAAATATTTGACCCTGACTTATTTTGGATTTTCAAGGTTAAATATAAACCTGAATACACTGATTTGACATGTAGACAATTAGCTAATATTATACTTTTCTACCTATTTGCCGCATATTACAAACAAAGGGGAGAAGGGGGGGTTGTTTTTTTGTTTTGATTAAAAAAAAATACCCACTAGTTGTATAAAATGATTCATGAAATGTTTAATATATTGTATAATGATTTGATACTTAATTATAATCCATGATCAATTAACTGTAATGTCAATGTTTCAAACTCTTTGTTAATATCAAATTTGCCAAAAATAAGCCAGAAACACAGTTTAATGCATACTTGCCAACTGACCCGATTTTGTTGGGTCACACCCCATTTTTCAACCCTTCACCCGATTATTTTTTATGACCCGGCGGGTCATGCTTTTCACCCGATTTTTGTCGAACAACCCGAAAATCTCCCGATTTCCGGATTTGGTTCGTAAATTACGTTGCGCGTTTGACTTCCAGTTATGAACCCAAGCTGAGCTTGGATTTACGTAACGCGTAAACAATGCCGATGGCTATAACAGACACATTAAGTGTAATTATTATCGTGAGTTGTTTTGACTAAGCGAAGGTTTAAATCATTAAGTGTGATGGCTTCCAATAAGAAAAGGTCTTCATCGGGGCCAGCTGAATCAAAACCAACAAAAAAGAAAAAGAAAACAATATTTTTGTACCTATCAACATATATGGGAAAATGAATTCCCATAGTTAAAACAAAATAATCGAGTACAAAACGAGACTTTTGTGTTCTATGTAACGCACATTTGAATATTGGATTTTGTGCCCAAAATAATCTGACTAAACATTCAAAAACGCTAACTCATCTATAAAATGCTTTTTAATACACAAAAGTCTTCCAAGTCACTTACAACTTTCATGTCATCATTTACAGAGTTCAAAAGCAAGGTTAATGTAGCAAAAACTCTTTTTGCATTTTTTTTTACCTGAACACAACCTATCATTTTCTGTGTCAGATCACTTTACAAAATTCAAAATCAGCAACTGTTAGTTAAAATGCTTCTTTGCAATAAAGTATTACACATAAGTTTTAACACATATTTCTAATGTATATACCTATGAAATGCATGGTAAATATGTAGTGAATGTCGTTACGCGCTATGACCAGATTTTTTACTTTCCAAATCTGGTCATGACCAGATTTTCATATGTTGGAGGTTGGCAAGTATGGTTTAATGTTATATTTTGTCATTCGACTTTCATAAATGATATGCATATAAACGAAGCCAGACAAATTTAGATTTTGTCACAAAATGAGTGTTGTAAAAATTAATGTGTGTTTTGTCCACTAATGATGAATTCACATTGAGTTTATTTGTGTAACTCTTTCAGATAACCATAGAGGCAATAAGGGGGCCTGGCAGATATTCAGACATTGCTATTGATGATGCCTATCTTTTTGATGGAAACTGCAACCCATCGTCCTGTGCCTCTCATATGGACACCAGTGTGAACTGCACCTTTGATAGGACGACCTGTAGCTACAATAACACTGACGGCCAGTCCTCATGGAGCTTGAGTGACACTGGCAGCACTGGGGGTGAACTTCCCATGGATCACACTTCAGGCAAAGGTGAGGTGATTGTTGGCAAAATTTTATCAATTACTTTAAAAATATAATTTCATTTATGTGTGTTAATTTTATGAAATTTTATATGGAATGAAAATATGTACAACTGCCCAAGTAAATAGTAATATAAAAAAAATGACAGAAAATGCATTTGCAATTGATGACTAAATTTGGCTTTAGAATACACTGTTTTATTTCTCAGGGACTGCCACATCTGGTCAAATGCTGCCTCAATGATTCGTTTTCTTGAAATACCGAAAATTAAAGGAAAATAACTCCATTGTTAGTTTTCATGTAAAATATGAAAATTGGGTTATTTTCCTTTGCAAATCTTGCTTTGACATGTAGTTGTTTGCTGCATTGTATTTTATTTTTTTCTTTTGGGCTGAAAACTAAAGAAACTTAACATTTTTATGACCCTAGAGAAAAATGTTTTAATATTATGACTATAAAGTTTTTGTTTGTTTGTTTTGGTAGGTACCTACATGTATTACCAGAACCTACAAGGAAATGAAGGCGATAGTGGTACACTGGAGTCTCCAAGCTTTTCGTCGCCTGACAATGCCCGGTTCAGTTTTTACTACCATATGAATGGGGCCATGACGGGACACTTGACCGTGTGGGCAGCAAACAGTTCAGGATTTATACTGGGAGATGTCCTCTTACAGAGACAGGGGGAGCAGGGAGATCAGTGGTACTACTTCTGTACTTCTCTGCCATCTCGGGAAACAATGTCATTACATTTCAAAGGAACTCGTGGCACACTGGGAAACAACCACATAGCAATTGACGATGTGGTCATTGACAGCGGAGATTGTCCTTGTAAGTTCAGAAATTAAAATGATGATGTGAATATTATTTGTCAAAGTCATAAGTTTAGTTTTGTTTTCTTGTCTTTGTGAAGCCTGTGCAGTGAAACATGAAAAGATATTGCCATTGTTATCTTGATTATATTCAGAGTTCATAGGATGTTTATTAACAAATTGTTACAAAAAGGAGAAAAATAGTGTGTATGGTAAATGAAAAATGATAAAACTATATAAGTGTGTATCATTCCCCTAGTTCTTCAGTTTGAAGAGACTTCAATTTATTGGAATGTTGAATTAAAAGACTTATTGCACACACACAGCAATGAATGTTTAGTAGAACACTAATGCACATACAGTGATGTTTTGATTGATACACACACAATGATGTTTTGTAGATGGACTAAAGGATGGTCTCTGTGACTTTGGACAGCCTACTATCTGCAGCTACTCGGTGAACTGTACAGGATGTAGGCAGGAGTCGCCTTCCTATAGGTGGAGGAGGATATCTGGACCAGCTCCAAGCTTACACACTGGACCTAGAGGGGACTCGGGCAGAGACTCAGACCCTGGAGGTACTGAAAGGGGGGGGGGGCATATCTTGGTGATCCTGTACTCAAGGTGGAGGGGGCCTTGTAAGGTTTTTAAGGGGGGGGGGGTAGAAGCTCTGCCCCAAACTTATGGCTTGTAAGGATAAAATGAATAGAAAATTGTCTTTATGCTCATTCTTTGTCTGTCTGGAAATTTCATCTTTCATCTGATATATGTTAGGCCAAGGGAGGTTAATTGAAATGACCTAGTGAACACTTAACGAAATTTAATGAGGTTTTCTTAACAATTGTTTTTGCTAAAAGCCAGTCCTTCATTTTTTAGCTTATTCATCTAAGATCATTAACATAGACTTTGTCACTATACAGTGTAGTTAGTTGCAGCAAAACATAAAATCTAATCTTCTTTAATTAACGAGGCCGAGTACAGAACGAGTACGCACGCTTTCGCGCAGCGTTTCATTTGTATTGTGACGTCATATTTTTGCTTGGTTGACGCCATGGCGTGATAGTTTCAACTGCAGATATTCAGCGAAAATTGTTGAAAATATCTCGTTTGATGCGTAAAAATAATGTTATATTGTGGAATAAATATAAATGTCTCGAAGTATAAGCTATATTTGGGCTCGGGTCGAAAACGTGAAGAGGATTCAGCAAGCCTAGCCCTCTGTCACGTTTTCTTAACCCGCCTAAATATAGCTTAATTCATATATTTCAAGAAAATAACCATGTATTTTATATTAATGACCCTTAATATGTGATGTTATATATTTTTTTATTACTTAAATATGTCTGAATGTTTTAATAATACTAAATAGATCATCTTTTCCGCCTTTGTCAAATAAAAAATAGCCATTATCTGACTAATCCGGGAAATTGGGCATACACAAATCACCTTTGATAAGACCCCTGGAACAAACCAGGAGGTAAAAGGTTTTTTTTATTTGACCATTTGATGCCTTTTAGCAATAACTTTAATATGTAGAACACAAAAAGAAATCCCTAGGGCAGAAGTTTTGAAAAAATGTAAAAAATATGCAAAATTGATACATTTCAAGCAAAATCCCATAGGGTCCTATGTTAAAGATTAACAAACTTTGAGATGACCCCCTAAACAAACGGTGTGGTAAATGTCTTATTTTTTAATCGTAAAATAATAAATATATCAGTAGAAATTCATGTAAAGAGTTTCATCCAAAAATCTAGGGCAGAACAAATTAGACCCGGCCTCGTTAAAGTTGGTTTGCAGTATTTACAGTATTACATTTTCATTCCTTTAATAAGTCCATTTGGATGAAAGCATGCATTTTATGTTTACAGCAAAGCTCAAAGTCAGATGCATTTTATAAAATGTAATTTTTGTAATATTTTTTTTGTGAATTTTATCTTGGATCTGTTAGTGTGTTTAAACAATCACTTGTGTGTGTTTTAAGGATACTATCTGAATGTGGATGCCAGTTATGGAAACCAAGGAGACACTACTGCAGTATCCTTCCCAGAATTCCTGGTTAACAGCCAAGCTCTCATACTGAATTTTGACTATCACATGTATGGAGAAGATGTTGGGAGCTTGCTTATGCAGGTCTGTATGAAGTTTTCTTTTCTTTCTGTACCAGTGAAGCAGCTTTTATCACCAAACAAGAAGAAAATACCAGCTGTTTGTGCATAAATTGACAACAATATTATTTCAGGTCTTTGATATCACATCCAACACAAAAAGACATTTGTGGACCAAATCTGGAAGTCAATGGAACAGTTGGGCTTCTTCCTGTGTCAGTTTGTCTGAGTTTTCTGGTAGAACAGTAGAGATTTCTTTCATTGCTGTGAGAGGCCCTGGACCCTTAGGAGATATTGCCATTGATAACATTCAGTTGTCACCCAGTTGTCCATGTAGGCTATTCTTTTTTCAGAATCTGTTTCTAGAAATGATAAAAAGTTTTATGCATTATTTTGTAAAACTGGAAAGGCTAGCAGTTATTTATACATCATTCTGTCAATGCTTTGGGTTCTTAGCTCACCTGAATTAATGGTTCGTGTTTTTTTCCATATTTTATAATGCCTGATCATTTGAATTTTCAGTCTCTGCTGACCCTGTTAGCTGTGACTTCGAATCTTTGTGTAAATACCAGACTGTGAATACCTCGAAATCTTGTCAGTCTTCAACCTTGAGCTGGCGGAAAGTCCAGCCAGCCAGAGACGGAGGACGTGTGTATCAAGACCAGACTCTGCAGTCCAGATATGGTAGGTGAAAGGGGATGGTACAGTAAAACCGTTTTCTGTAGTATGTTGTGTAGAAAAAAGGGTTTAATGAATTTGGTACACATTTTATTTGATTACTATAGAATCTGAATTAAACGTAAGCAAATAGTATTTGTTTAATATTGGAAGAAGCTCTTATCACATGCTTTGAAATTTTGCTTTAAACTTTCAGACAGTCCTTGAATAAATGAAATTTTACCAAAATTTCCATGCTCACAATTTTATGTTATCACGATTTCACACAAATCGCACAATATAAGGAATCTATCATATGATACCTGAAAATGAATATTATATAAATAGTGCCTGTTTGGGAGGGTATACGTAACAGTTGAAAATGACATCCCTGAGAAAACCATTGTCAACCGACGCGAAGCGAAGATTGACAATGGTTTTCAAGAGGAGTCAATTTCAATACTATTTATTTTATTATACTAAATGTCTTCATTTTAAAGAAAACTTTAATTCTTTTATTTTTTTTTGATTGATCAAGAGATAACCTTAAATAACTGCGTCTAAACCAGTAAAATTTCAATATTTAAGATGAAAGTAGAATAATATTTGTTTTGTCTTGTTCAATTAATTATGTAATAAAATAAGTGTAACGTTCTCCGATCCCCAGCCTCAAAGTATTATTTTCATCATAGAAATGTTATTTGGCCTTCACACTTTATACATGAAATGAAAGAAAAATATATTGATGGTATCCATGCAAGTTATTGCAAATTTACTTACAAGGATATAATAGAATATCAGATGAGATCAAAGAAAAAAACTGTTGTAGCAGTGCATTGGTGGCTCAAACCTTTTTACCTTTATGCAGAAGGTCTACATGAAACAACTTAGCCAAGCAGTTTGTTGTTACCTGTTTGTAATATTAACACTGCAAGACTAATTAAATTTGTCTTTATAAAAGGCAGATATATGGTACAGGTAAAGAAAAATCCGGATAATTTAGAGTTATCAAACATTGCTGAGGATCAAAGATCGTTAAACTTGCAACTATTATGCCCCTCTTCGAAGAAGGGAGGGCATATTGCCTTGTTGCTGTCTGTTGGTCCACCAACAGTTTCCATTCATTTTCTTTGCAAAGGATGCACATATTGAAATGAAATTTGGTAAACAGGTTTATATGATCGAGCAATTTTCGACAGAGTTATGCCCCTTCGACGTAAAAAAAATTCCAATTATTTGTAGTTTCCGTCTCGTTTCTTAGCAGAATTAAGATACACATATTGAAATGAAATATGTTATACAGGTTTTATCATAACATCTAGGTCAAGTGTGATTTTGGGTACAACCGAGCAATTTTCGACAGAGTTGTGCCCCTTGGACATTGAAAAATTCCAATTATTTGCAGTTTCTGTTCATTTTCTTTGCAAATGATACTTCTATTGTGTTGAAATCTATTGTACAGGTTTATCATAATAATATCTAGGTCAAGTTTGATTTTGGGTATGACCGAGCAATTTTCGACAGAGTTATGCCCATTGGACGTAGAAAAATTCCAATTATTTGCAGTTTCTGTTCATTTTCTTTGCAGACGATGCACATACTGAAATTAAATTTGATATACAGGTTTATTATAATATTATCTAGGTCAAGTTCGATTTTGGGTACGATTGAGCAATTTTCAACAGAGTTGTGCCCCTTGGACTTAGAAAAATTCCAATTATTTGAAGTTTCCGTTCATTTTCTTCGCAGATGTTACCAAGGGAGGGGGGCATAAGTGTTTTGTAAACATCTCTTGTTTTTGTCATAATTCTGATTGCTTAATTAGGATTTATACTACTTGTCAGTGAGTATATTGTATAAAACCTGGTTTTGTTGACAGAAAGTTTGTCTCTGTTCTCTCAGTGATATGTGTTATTCAACAGGGCACTTCTGGATTGTTGAGAACCAGGATAGCAGTCTGAGGAACCAGTCCACTGGGGGTCAGGGAGGGGATCAAGCTCTGCTGGTGTCCCCTACAATGTCACTCAGAGGCGACAGCTCACTCAGTCTCTACTTCCAGAAAGCCAACCAGACCAAACTCACCATTGGATATTTTCTAGCATCAGGTATGCCAAATATCAAAGCTTTATTTTAGTGTATATGTAATGTACATATATGCGGTTTTTTCGGGTGTCACAAAATTTGCGAAAATGGGGAAAATGTGTAGCATTTTTAATTTGCGCCAGTCATTTTTTTGGCGATTTCAAAAGTTTCTTATAGAAAATAATCCAGAATATAATTTCTACGCATTCAAAAATTTGCGATTTAAAAGACATCACGAAAAAAGCGAAAATTACATCATCGCGAAAATTACCGAATATACAGTACTTTGCTGTAATTCACTGATAACCACTGATCTATGTTTATATATGAAATGTTATAAGGTCTTTTTTCTGAAAACTTACCTAATTCTTATTTAACTTCAGAAGATCTTCTCCACATATTTCTTCTTTTTTCTTTAGAGTTGAAATTTAATCCACGTTTGCCAGGCGTAGTTGAGCTGTCGGATTCCTTCTCTGGCTACGAGACCCTCTGGTCCACTTTGAACCCTGCCCCGGTCTGGACCCAGGCTTGTATAGACGTGGGACATACCATAGACAATGTAGTCCTGGTGTTTATTCTGGAATGTAGCTCTCTCAGCCAAGACTGTTACGCTGCTATTGATGATGTTTCTGTGAACACAACTCATAAATGTTCAGGTAGATTTACAAATGGATTAACACAAGCTTTCTTTGTTTGTATTGTTGCATTGAACCTAGCTGTTGCATGTATATTATCTTCCTTTTTTAGTCCCATTTTTGGAAACTGGATGTACCTTCAACTTCACAGACCAATGTCGAGAAACTATCAGTTCTCAGGGCACTTGCAACTTGTTTGGTCCAGAATTTTTGTGGACCCACAGCAGTACTCTATTCTCCCAGCCTCCAGGTATGATCGTTTTAGTCAATTTTAATATGTTTAAAGGTGCTACCTTTGTGGCGAGCGCGACAAGAAAATTCTTAACATACAATGTACCTTGCATCATAGTCAACTTGATGATATTTTGACAGTTATCAACTAACATCAAAGAATTTGAGAGAGAGAGAGAAAGGAAAGAGAATTATATTATATTTATATGTTTAAAAAAAATGGTACAATATACATAGACTTGCTTCCTCTATAATCTTTTTTTATTCTTGGAGAGAATTAATCTCTCTGTAAAATGTAATTTGTATTTAATTTAATTAAAACTGTAAATGAAAAATACAGTTTTATTTTTTCTTTTGTACCCTGTCATAATCTTGCCTTTTTTTTCCTGGTTCATAATTTTTAAAAAATTTGTTTATTTTTGCAATCTAATTGCATACATGTACGTTGTATCCGTCCCCTGGTCACTGTTTGTAGGTGTTTAATTTCCCATTTTCCAGTTTAATCTTTTGACAATATACAATATCTACATAGATTTTTTAACTGTTTTTTTTTTCTCTTTATTCTTTTTGTTTTAAATCTAAATGAATTTTTTTTTAATTTCCTTGCTGTATATGCATGCAAAATTAGCTTAAAATTGAATCAATATGAGAGTTAACTATGGCTCTTGCTTTGATATAGATTATCTCTATCAAAACCATAAATATAAAAAATAAGATTAAGAACAAATCATTTCAGGCAGGTATCGCAGTTTATACTGAAATAGCTAGTGCACGCATTACAGATATTTGATCCACCTTTAAAGTTATCGCAAGAAATATAGCGCAAGATCACTGTGGCATCATATGTTTAGATTTATAATCAGTTGTTTATGTATCTCAACTCAATACAAAGGAATGGAAGCATGTAAAAAATCTCTTTGGTCTCACCAAAGCTTCAGACCTCAAGGCATCGTAAATTACGAGTAAAATATCAGCCATTTTTGGCATAGCACCATGGGAGAAAACATTAAAGAGCATTACATTTGTATGGGATGTAGACAAAAAAAAATTGTAGATGAAAATGTACTAGGTTTACCAGTAACTTGTTCTTAGCGCCGGCGAGCTGAGCTTGCTATAATGAATATAGAAAACACTAGCTATCACAATATATACATAATGACATCATGCACTGGGTTGATAACCTTTTGCATACTTGTGTTCAATATGATTTCTACTATCTTCAACCGTATTTTTAAATGTTAATTTTTTGGAAGAGAAATACATAACACCACATGAAGTCCTTTAATTCAATACTTTAGATTCCTAATCAAATGCAAGGAATTAATATTCGCTTAAATTTGCGAGAAGCATGTCTTGTGGATTTTAAAATCTCGTATTTATTTTTTTTTTAAATGTAAACTAAATGAATTTTTGTTAAAAATCCTGTGTTTGCGATTTTATATTCTCATGATTTGATGCAAAACTGTGTAATCGCGGAAATAAGTACTTGCGTGAAATAAGGCATCTACAGTTAGTGAAAGTTCTAATATATGAGATATGATTTTTAAGTATTCGGTTTTGTTTGTTTTTTAGGCATGCCATATCCTGGGGATTTCGTGTATGCAAGCTCTGTGTTTGGTAAACCAGGAGATAAAACGACCATGGATCTCCCACCTTTTAATGCAATGAAGGATTCCTCTATAACATTTAATGTATACCACTATGGAAAATCCTATTTGCATGTCACAGCAGACATCAAACTCAGCAATGGAGGCCATAGTGTTCAGGTGAACTATGTGAGTTACTTCAGTGTGGGCTGGAACAAAGTATGCCTTGATCTTGAGGAGGGAGAAGCCAGTGGGGTATCATTTACTACACTCAGAAGTCAGGAACCATTCAGCTTGGTGGCTGTGGATGACATTCTCTACAATGAGCAGCCCTGTCCTGGTAAGCAGACAGTCTGTCCCTACTTCCTATCCACTCGAGTCCTCCTTATTGTTAATAACCAATATTGACATCATTTTAAAGGTACTTATATTTTTTGGGATATTTGTGTTTTAGTGGTGTCAGTTAACTGCACTTTTGATGAAGATTTGTGTGGATATACAGCAGATTCGGACTGGTCTTTGGAAAGGAGGGCAAACTCTTCTACGAGTAAGTCATTTCAAATTAAGTGCAATAAAAGTTTTGGGAATCTTATTCCCTTGATTGGAAAGTCAAATCAAATACATGTTCCTTTTGCCACATATAGTTTGCCTACAAAGATTATATGAAGATGAGCTGTATGGATTTTTGATTATTGTCATGTACCTGTAACATGTCAAGTATGTTTTTTTTAAAAAGCTGATGTCATGTTTGCTAATAAATTATTTTTCAAACTTGATTTGTTGTTTACACAGATGGATCCTATGCAATGGCCCAAAGAGCAATGTACTACTCAACTGTCACCTCGGTTTTGGTGTCTCCACTTGTCACTGGGGTCGGAAACTCATCATGCGTGCAGCTGGAGATGATGAAGTCTACATCAGATCGTGATGCTTTCAAAATAATGTAAGGCTTTTTTGGGGAGAGGAGATGTGAAGATGCACTGTATTTGATATTTTTGGCAGTGATCTATCATTCATTTTATTATGGATCATATCAATGTTCTAGACATAAATTAACCATGCAGAAATTATATTGGTTCTTATGTTAAAAAAATCTATCAAAAATGCAAAAACTGACTTGCACAGTCTAAAAAGTTTACACATTTCTGTCATTTTTTACAAAATTTGACCAAAGTTAGAAACCCTGTCATGCATGATTACCAGTACATCCTAAAGTTGATGGGAATTTCACTAAGTCTTTTTTTTAAAATATGGTTGGAGTACTTTTGCATTGCTATATATGAAAACCAATATTGAATGTGTGCTGTATTGGAATTTTGTAGACTGATGGATTTGCAAACAGGAATGAATATTACAACATATTCAGGGTATACCTATGCCAGACAATGGAGGTGGATGAACGTGCCGTCCAACTTCAGTGCCTACTACATCATAATGACTGTGTCGTATTACGCTTATAACACCTATGCTGGAATTGACAACATCAGAGTTACCCCCGACTTCTGTCCGCCGATAGGTAAGGCATCATAAGAATAACCCATTACTTCGATTTTTAATCGGGTTTTCCAACGGAAAAATCCGGTTATTAAAATGGTGAAAATGGCGGGCGGGCGGCTGCCAAAAGGGTACCCTCATTGTACGGATAACTCCTCCTACAGTTTTCAAGATAGGAAGTTGTTCTTTTGCAGATCAATTGTACATAAATCAGAGGTGTGCATATTGCTAGGATTTTGATTTCCGATAATTTATGAAAAAAATACTAGCTTTTGAACTTAGTCACTTTTTGGCAAAATATTGCATATAGGGTACTTCATTTCACTGGATTAGGTTGACATGGCTTATGGATACAGTTCACATAAAAGAAAACCCGGTTTGCTGTCACATTGACAGCTTTTCACTTGTATATTGTTGATAAACATAATAAAATGTTAGATTTAATCTGATCTTAGGACCTGAGTTCAAACCCAAATGGCCTCTGTGTCTTTGTATTGAAAGTTCAACAACTTTTTGAAGACCTTGCTATGTATTTGAAACGAAAGTCTCTATTAATTGTTTATTATACATCATGTTTTCTGCTGAATTGCCGGTATGTAATAGGGTATGTATTTGTAATTCTTGTACATTAAGACCCTGTAGAACCTTCCAATGCTTCTCTCACATATGATTTTTGTTTTAATTAGATTTATCTTTTTTTAAACAGAATGTGATGCTGATGAATTTCTCTGTGGTAATGGGGTGGTGTGCTATCCAGCAAGTAAAAAATGTGATGGCAGCCTTGATTGTGAAGATGCTAGTGATGAAATAGA